>NC_060280.1:5841909-6139462 GCF_021613505.1 Equus quagga
TTTAAGCGACCTGGGGGAAAAAGCTGACAGTAGCTTTCTGCAAGATACATTTTTGGTTGGATGAAATTTGTATCAAATATTGGATATTCTTCACTTGGCTTTTCCTGATTTCTGTCTTGGATAATGATCTTCCTTTGTGAAACGGGACACAGTAATGTTTAAAAGAGTGTTTAAAGAGTTTTAAAGACTCAGTCAAATAGTTAACAAAGTATCAGGAAAAGGAATAACTGAATTGTGGAAAGATTATTGAAACTTCCTCCAAAATAGTCAATAAATCATATATACATTCTCTAAGGCAAAAATAACTTTAAAAATCACAGGAAAAAACTCTCATAATTGCTTCAGTTGCCAACACACTTACTTACATGACAAAAATTCATGCTGTAAAAACAACTAACATCTTTTAACTACCGCATTATATTGAAGTTATTTGTTGTCTACCATCTGGACAAATAAAACTCCTTGAGAACGACACCATATCTTACCCATCCCCATTGTCCCGTCTAGCACAATGTTTCAGAGCTTGAGCTCCAATGAGATATAAAAATTCAACTTTAATTATTGTCCAGAGAGGTTGGACCTAAAGGGCAGGAAATTCAGTTGAACAGCTAATTCTGTAGAGCTCATTCCTTAGAATAATTGAGCTCTTAACTGCAGAAGAAACTTTGGAATATCCTCCATACCTGCTTGGAAAAATCATTAACCAAGAGCAAACAAGAAGAAAAGTATGAGAGGAATAGCACATATCTTTACCAAACAAATAGTGCAGATATATATATTGTGTAAGATCTTAGTTATTCCAGATGTTTTCCAAGTAACCATATGACCATCTCTGAAGATAGAATATAAAGCAGAGCTTGGAAATAGCGGGTAAGCCTGTAAACAAAGAGCTCATTCAGATCTACTAAATTAAAGGAGAAATGGATTTTTTCTGTTTGTCTTTTATTACACAAACAGGGAGGAGTGGAAATCATCATCTCTCTCTCTCTCTTTTTCTCTCTTGTACAACTCTTAAGAGACTTGCTTATTTATTTTTCATCATAGTAAAAAGTACATAACATAAAATTTTACCATTGCAACCATTTTTAAGTGTACACTTCAGTCGCATTAAATATATTCACATTGCTGTGCAACCATCGCATGAGATTTATTTTAAATTTAATTGTACCACATTTTCAGAACTTTTAAAAGAACACTTAAATACATACAGAAAAGCGCACATATAAGTATGCAGCTTGACTATTATTCAACAACTGAACACAACCACGCGACAGGACCCACCGCAAGTAATAATACATTACCAGCACTCCAGATGTGCCCCTACACATGCGTATGCTGATTAAATTTTTGTTGGACAAATAAGTAAGCAGTGAGTAAAATAAGGATGTCTCTGCCCTGGGGGGAGCTTTAATTTCAATATCTATAAATAGTCAAAGTGAAAAGAAATCAAATTCGTGTGGGGTGATTGTCCTTGTTAGTGGAAAATCCACAGTAAAGTCTTTACTTATTACTTTGGGGTAAGAAGACAGAGTGCCTTTCCTCAAATGGTTCAGGAAAAAACAAGTCACTTTCTTTGTGCTATTCTTTCAACTCCTTCTGTTTGTTTGAGACCGCTAGAAGGAGAAGGAGCAGGAGGAGAAGATTTATGTGTAAAAGCTTTTGATATTTTCAAGAATGGTGGGCAGAATTTAGATTCTCAGTGTTTTAAATTACCCTTCCTTCTACCTGTTTTATATCTGTTTCCTCTTCTTCTCCACCTCCACCCCATCGTTTTCTGATATATGGTAGGGATCTCTGGTAGTCATACTAAATTTTAATCTTTTGTGTGTGTGTGGATGTGTGTGCATGTGCTCCAGGCAAGCGTAGAGCATACAAATTTAAGATGATTATGTATTAACTAATATTTTTAAAAGACGGATTCATGCTTGGCAGCACAAACGTGGCATTAAATTTCCAGGCTTGCTGGGACAAGCAATGATTATTTAAGAGGCATGGGGATCTGGTTTAAAGCCTCTGACCAAATAAGACACAGTACACACCTTTAAATTCATAGTCACAGATTGTCTGAACCCTGAGACAGATATTAAAAGAAAGTTATCAATAACGAATGACTTCTGGAATGAGGACAAAAGAAATGATCGTCAGGACTACGAATAAAAAGCATCAGATGACCAGTGCTCTACATTCTTTAAATGACCTGTGTGGAAACACTCCACTCTTACTGGGGAATCTAGAAACATACAGCAGCTTATTCCACAGCAAATAGATTCAAGCCTTGAAGGGGGAGAGATGAAATTTTGAATCCCAGATTTTCTGCCTACAAATCCTTGTGACTTTTGGAAGTTGTTCCAACTCTTATCCTCTCAATGTTCTGAGCTGTAAAATGGGTATCTCTTGTGAGTTGTCGTGAGGCTAACTGGCTTCGTGTGATGTTATTATATATAATAATATAATAAGAAATATATTTTTTGCCTTCGTCCCTGATTCCTGGCATAGAGTTCCTAAAACTCTTGTAATTTCCTAAGTAATAGGGGTGCTAGAAGCATCTTTCGTTATAATATTTGGTGTTAGTTCCTAGTTTCTGACACGAGATCTTCTAAGACCCTTGGAATCTCCAGAGTGCTAAGAGTATCCTCTGTATGGTAATGGGATGACTGGTGGCTGAGGGCCCCTGGAGAGCTTCAGGATGGGTGCTGGTCCCCAGGAACACCAACCCATGATGAGAGGGTTGGAACTTCCAGCCCCACCCCACCTCCAACTTCTGAGGAGGGGAGAGAGGCCAGAGATTGAGTTAATCACCAATAGCCAATGAATTAATCATGCCTATGTAATGAAACCTCCATAAAAAAACCTAAAAGACACCACTCAGAGAGCTTCAGAGTCAGTGAACACATCAAGGTGCTAGGAGGGTAACACACCTAGAGAGGGCATGGAATTTCTGTGCCCCTTCCCCTACGCCTTGCCCTATGCATCTCTTCCATTCGGCTGTTCCTGAATTGTATCTTTTATAATAAACAAGGAATGGTAAGTAAATTGTTTTCCTGAGTTCTGTGATCCATTCTAGCAAATTATCGAGCCTACAGGGGTGGTGGTGGCAATCCCCAATTTACACCCAGTCGGTCAGAAGTATGGAAGGCTCAGGACTTGTGACTGGCATCTGAAGTGGGGGCGTTCTTGTGCTGAGCCCTTAACTTGTGGGAATCTGATGCTAAATCCAGGTAAATTGAATTGTGGGACACCAGCTGGTGTCTGGAGAGTTGAAGAACTCTTCGTAAAACCCCACACATTTGGTGTTGAAGTGTTCTGTGGGTGAAACTAGATCTTAGTGACTATGTAATGATTTACCTTCAATCTACAGTAATACACGCTCAATATATTCTGATTCTCTCCATTGCTCCCCATCTTAGTATAGGCCTTCCAGTTACCAGAGTTTGTGTTTGATCTCCATAATACCCATGTGAGTAGTTACATAATTTCTTTCTGATGAAGAAACTAGCCTCAAGATATAATTTCATGATTTTGTACAAGGGAACTAATAATAGCTAATATTTATTAAGCACATATATGTCAGGTACTACAGTAATCCTTTTATGTATCATAATCCTATATGTTATATGCTCTTATATTTCTTATTTAACATGCAACCAAACTGAGACTTAGAAGAAAATGTACATCATTTTCCCAAGATTATATCATCAATGTATAATAGAACCAAGACAAATGTAGGACTATTTGCTCCTCCAACTAAAAGTGTTTTTGCTATTATTATTAATAGCAATAATAATTCGATTATGGTACAGGTCTTTTACAAATTATTATCCTACAATTTTGTGAAGGGGATATGGATTATGTTATTTTTATGGCTCAGATCATTGTGACTTTTTATTTTTAACAGATAAAGAAATTGCGACTCAGATAGGTGGAGCCTTTGTCCAAGGTCATTGATGAGCTGGGACATAGCCTGAGTTAGCTGGAGTTGGTTGCATATTGCTGGTAAGAGTAGATTATGCACATCTTCAGCAACATCATGTTGGGAGCTTGAAATCTGCCGTGGTGGGGATATTTGCACCTTCTTTGGTGTAAATTGGCAAAAATTATAAATGAAGTCTTCCTCCCTTCCCAAAGCTGGCTTACCAGCACACCATTGACATAGCCATTTGAGAAAAGCCACCTAAACTGACATAGAACAGAAAGAATGCTCTCTTTCCAGTGCACTATTTCTTTATTGGTGTTAATGTGATATGTAATTACACATGCATGTGTGTGTTGTTTAATGTCTGTGTACCCACCTACTTCCGCCCCTCACCAGACTGTAAAGTCAAAGAGGTAGGAATTATATTTAATTCACCTTCAGATGTTAAACTACTATTAATAGTCCCTACTTATTGCAGGCATTCACTGACGGCATTTTGAAAGAATAGGTAATGTATTTAATTGGCATAGAATATAATATAATTATTTATAGATATACAGTGTCACTTTTGAAATTCTTTACTTGTAGGCTTCATACTATAATTTTCTTTTTTAACTTTTTGTTCAAGATAAATGAGAATCATGGCTTTTAAAAGAGGTTCTGCTGCAGTATAAAAGCATCAACTCTCAAATCTAGCTCTCTGACTATTTGTGTGTGTCCCTCTAGCTAAAAATTGTCTTTATATTTTTAAATGGTTGAAAGAAATCAAAGGAAGAATGATACATTGTGAACTTGAAAATTATATGAAATCCTAACTTCAATGTTCACAATAAAGTTTCATTGGAACAAAGTCGCATTCATTCGTTGATGTATTGTCTGTGGCTGCTTTTGCACTACAACTGTGTAATTGAAAGGTTGTGACAGACCTTGTGACAGACAGAGTGTATGACCTGCAAACCCCAAAATGCCTACCATCAAGCTCTGTATAGAGAAAGCTTGCCAACTCGGGATGCAGAGCGTCAGACTCCTGCTGAACTGCTTCCAATGCTGGTGAGTTTCCTTGAGAGACGTATCCCTTCCATGAGGAGACAGCGAGTTATAATAAACACTTCCCTTACGTTGAAGCGAAATCTGGCCCGCTGCATGTGTTATCAATAAGGCTGTAGATTATCATGCAGGAAGAGCTGGCTTTCTGGAGCAAATTTGACTTAGTTGGAGTCCTGGTGCTGCCCTGCTCCAGCTGCGTGTCCTTGGATAAGTTACTGTACCTTTCCGGGGCTCATCGACCTAGATCTTGGAATTGTTGTGTTAAATCAATGCTAATATTTATATATTAATTCTTAGAGTTATATAATAGTTTCTACTGGTAGTTACATGTATTTTTTTTTTTTTCCTGGGGAGAGGACTCAACTTTTATCATATTCACCCAGGAGTTTCAAAATCTAGAATTATTGACACTATTAATACGGTACTCATAAAGGAGCAACACCTTCCATGTACTCTGTACCCAATCGAGAGTCTAGTTTGGTTTCAGTAAATACTTCAAGGTCTCTTTCTTCTGCGATATCTGTTGATCTCACTTTCACGAGCCTGTCCTTAGAGAATCATCCTCTTCCTGTCTTTGGAAACTGAATTTTACCATCCAAACCTTGTCCCTTTCCTCAAATGTAAAACAATTCATTTCTGCCCTACTTCCTTTTGATAAATTATAACCACTGTATTGAGAGATACTATTACTCTTAGATAAAACTCTTCCTGTCAGGCAGCAGAATTGTTTCCAAGGCAACTCAGATAACTTGCAGGGACTAAGTGGCTCTCTTTCTTCTTTCTCATTGCGGGAGAAAGTTTCTGAGTAGGTCCTATCATCACACCTAGGGAAAGTAGAACGTAAAGTAATGTCACATTGTTCTTTAGAGCTACTTCTATTGCCTGTCTCAACAAAAACAGTTTTAAATATAAAAAAGAGCTGTTGCCAAATGAAAGGTACTTTCAAGACCCATATGGAATTAGAAAAGATTGCTACATCCTAGCCTTCTGAATCGCAGTGTCTGGGAACCACATAGCCTTCATAGAAAGTATGGCCCCATGCAAAGCAGGGTAAGTGTGGTTTGAATGGTGAGGATCTGATACTGTTTGATGGAAGGGGGAGGAGAGGGGAGGGACAAACAAATAAACAAGGAATAATAATAATAATAATAATAATGTTCCAAGATAGTATAGATAGCGAGTATCTACAATCCCACCTTCTGGCATTCTTCCTTTACTTGTCCTACTCCAATTTTGAAATGCAAGTTATTAAGAGATATGACACATTTAACAAGTATTAATCATACTAGCAGAACGCAATCATTTTTATTTATCTTATTATGGACTTCTGAGCACTTTAATATGTAGCATCAGCCTTTAAATGAAGTTGACTCCCCTGTGTCCATCCAACTGCCAGGAGTGCAGTTTATCCAAAGGAGTCCAAGACATTCTGGTTCTAAGGGGTCACTGCTCATTGACCCCCATCACACTGCTCACCCCCTCCCAATTCGTTGTTCCCACTCTTGAGCCTGCTACCTCTTTTCCAGCTTATGATCTTCGGTGAAGATTATATGTACAGAAGTGGATAGATTGACCGTTTAACACTCTATGTTTATCCAGCAATAGTAAAACATGAGTCAAAGGATACCAAGCTAACTAAGGTCTAGGTTAGTATTAGAAGGTTTCAAGGAGGAGGGAGGACTTAGAGCTCAATAGAAATATATATAACTAAATGATTTAGATACACTTTCATTACAGAACTTACGTATTTCATCACATGTTACTTTTTCAGTATTTGTATTCTCTCTCCTACTGTGCAGATGCCCAGACTAGAGATGAGCAGTTTTGGAAAGTCAAGTTCTATTTCTTTTTTGTTTTTGCATTCCCATTCATCTGTCACAGTGCTTGGTACAGAGTAGGTGCTCACATGTTTTTCTTTTTAAATTAAAGATTGCGTACAAATTGATTGGGCAAAAATGGGAGAGAGAACTTCCCATGCTCTTAGTTTCCTCTACTGACGATTAGACAGTGTTAAGTGCACCTTGGAAGAAGACAGCATGTTACTTGGAGGCCTTCTCACAGCAGGCCCATGGGAAGCTTGCCCTCTGACCTGTAATACCTCATCATTGTTCATTAAACTCAGAGTTGACATTCAGCTTATGCTGAAAGGTACTATGCAATTTCTGTTGGCTTGACAGTTGTCTGAGTTGTCTTCGCTTATTACTTGTTAGAAATAGTGATTCAATAATTCTAATTCTTTGCCATGTAACCCCATCAGTTGGGGATTTGAATGGCAGACTCTACTCTTTCTAAGGCAGTTGCATGGCCCCCTGCTGACCAGGATTGCCAGTAGAGAAGAGTGTAGTATAGTAGTACTTAGGCTTCCATGATGGGAATTGACTCATCCTCCCCAGCCTAGAGCGGTGGATTGTTGATAACATTTGGGAAAGTGATGGCAAGGTTGATTCCCTGACAGTTTTCATGTATATATCCCTAAACTCTTGTTCTCTAATGCTTAAAAGGAAATCATCTTTCCAATCTGGTGGATAAAATATTGGGGAATATATAAGAAAACTTCAGGCCATATTTAGATTATAGATACGTGGTTAAAAGCAGGGATTTTTGAGTTAAATCAACCTGTGTTTGAACCCCAGAGTGCGACATACCTATTCTGTGACCTCAAAAACTGTGGCTTAACCACTCTAACAAAACCTTGCATATAAAATGAGGTTAAATTCTTGGTAAGTATTTACTAATATTCACTAGCATTTTTGTTGTTATGATTATTATTGCTTCAGTTTCCTTACCTATAAAATGAGGATAATTTTATCTACCTCAAATACTTGCAATGGTGTTTAGAAAACATTGTGTATGATGTCGGGACATGATAAATATTTAATAAATAGTGGCTATTTTATATTAAAGTTTAGGTTATTTCAAGTTTTTTGCTTTTCTAATCCTGGTTCTTTTAAACGTAACTGACTAATCTATAAAAACAAGCAGTAGAGGTATAGCAGGTATTCATCTTAATACGCTTTATCAAGAATTACCCAGGGTCATCTCCTACCTGCACCTTGTTTCTTACTTAGTTGGCTCTATGAGGTGTCTTCCCTACATTTACCACAAATATTTTTATGTTCTTTTCTCTCATTATTCTCCCTGCCTTGTGGAAGGGTGTGCTATTTAGACTCCTTTTTGTTTATCTCTGAAACTCCTCTTCACAAATTATCACAAGCATTTTTCAGTCCTCTTCCCTCGCCTGTCTGTCCTCACAGGACTGTGAGTAAAGAGCTCAGCAGAGTTCCTGGCTCCCAGGCAGAAGTAAACAATCTCATGGGGGTGATTCTCCCTTTTACCACCTCATCAGGGAGCAAAATTTGACACATTTCTTATTGTAGCCCACAGTGACTCTCCTTATATTACCTTAGATGGGACATAACAGTCAGCCTGGAATACAATTTTCTAGGGGCTCATGTCCAAGGGTTTCTTTCAGACTCAATGTATAATCTTCCAGATTGAACGTTATATTTAGTGGAATAAAACCACTTTTTCCTGGTAGAAAATGTTTATTGAGTGCAACAGTATGCAAAGAACTGTGCTAGTGACTAAGAGGAATACAGCAAAAATGAAGATATTGTCCTACCTAAAAATATATAGCAGTGCATTCTAGGTAGATGTGTCATTAGACATAACAGGTGTCATGAATAAAACCGACAAAGTTGTTTCCAGTCTTGGAAGAAGAAACCACTAATATGTACTTGAAAATCCAGGAAGACTTCATTTTATCTAGGCTTGGGAGATTTAGTATGATTTCAATCAGTGAAGAAGTGTAGGATGTGAGGAAATAGCATCAGTATGATCATAAGGTCTGGGAAATTTTCTGAATCACTAGAAAATGGGCACGTCACTGTGATTTAAATTTGGTGAGAAACGAGTCTGGAGCTAGACCGAAGCCAGCCTGGGCAAATGAGGGTCACATTGTGGTGTGTAGGTGCTGTGAAAGGAAGGCCATGCCGTGGATATAGGTGCTATGAGGGGTAGCAACTCAGATCTTAAAGCGTATTTCCTGGAAAAGCAGAGCACAGATAAAAGCGGAAAACATAATTTGCCTTCAAAAGTCTTTTGAAGAGTTAAGAGGCATTCTAATTAAGTGGAAGAGTATAAATTATAGAATAAAATCTTTATTATTTCCTGTCAGTGTGTAAATTAATCATAAAAAGAGAACATTTCTACCAAAGGAAGGAGAAAGCATTTCATTTATAGAGTAGCCACTTGTATTCTCATCTAAAAATAATAAGGGAAATCTAGAGGACAGGATATCTTTGGGTTTGGGCATCTAGGGACATATATGGAACTTTCACTTGTGCCTCTGCCTAGGATAATGACCATTTTTAATTTTTGGTGTGTTATTTCTTACGGCCCCATTTGAAAGGAAGTTTGAGGTACAGAGTATGTGTATCTCTGAAATCACTGATACTCTTTTTGTGAGAAGTTTCCTTAAATTCCAGTTATCACTAATAAAAAAATAACACAAATAAAATATAACTTGGTTCGCATGAACATGTGCGTATGACCACATGTCACACGTACACACACAGACACAATCACACGTTACCCCATGACACAGAAGTGATCTCAGGGTCTTAAAACATATATTTGGACTCTGTTTCCTGAAAGGTGCAATACACATTTATTTTAGTTTTCCTCCCACTAAGTACAATTAAAAAGTCTGGACGGAGGTTTTTCTTTTTAGAAAATAACTGATATTATTTTTACTTGTTTTATTTTTATTATTTATATGAATTTATTTTTGTTATTTTTAGAACACAACTGATACTCTCTTAACAAATACCAGAGAAGAAACTGTGGACCCAACCTCACCATATATTTATCTCTCTTTCTATCTATCTATCTATCTATCTATCTATCTATCTATCTATGGAGAGTTGCTCTGGGTATTACGTTATATATTTAATATATATTATATTTGTTTATAGTGTTATTGAGTATATCTCTTTCTGTTGCTATTTTACTGGTTGTCTAGGTATTTCATATATAGTATATATTTTATAGAAAATATAAATATTATAAAATACTTATAATTAAAATATATATAATTCCTAAAGCAACCAATAACATAACAATAGAAAGAGGTGCACTCAATAATACCATAGATAAATCCAATGGAATTCTAAAAAAAGTTTAAGGTAACACATAGGAAGCCAAGAAAGAGAAAACAGAGAAATGAAAAATTTCTTCAATAATGTCTCCATTTTCTTAACTATAAATCTACTTCCTTAAGAATTTTCAGAGACGTATCTCTTGCTGTTTAAGAAATCATGCAAACAAAAATTGTTTAACTGTAATTCAAATTCCAATTTTTTTTTGTTTTAAGTAAACAGAGGATTACATATGAATTTTATATATGAGGTCAATACTCTCCTTTTCATAATTGAAGTGAGATGCTCGAGGTCAGATATCTTGCCTTATTCTTTGTATTTTTAATACCTGGTTCACAGAAACAGTCAATGAATGTTTGAGGAATGGATACATAAATGAATGATTCAGTGCACAGAAATCATAATTACAAATTAGAACACTGATTTTTTTTTTTACTGTCCTTTCTATTTATTTATTTTTGGTGAGGAAGATTGTCCCTGAGCTAACACCTGTGCCAATCTTCCTCTATTTTGTGCGTGGAATGTTGCCACAGCACGGCTTGATGAGCAGTGTGTAGGTCCACAGCCAGGATTCAAACCCATGAACTCAAGGCCACCAAAGCGGAGTATATGAACTTAACCAGTACAACCACCGGGCCAGCCACAAGACTTTATTTTTTGAGTAGTTTTAGATTTACAACAAAATTGAGAGGAAAGTACAAGTGCAATGGGGAAGTCGCAAAACACTTCATCAAAGAAATTGAATTTGTCCTGGTCCTTAAAGAATTATTTATATTTAGTCTTGCAAAGGAATGACTATTTCATGAAGGAAAAATAAAAGTCTGGGTCACAGAATGTGAGTTAATGTAGAGTTGTTCCTCTTTTCCCTTGCCATATATGCTCCTTTCTCTGAAATTTCTGTTTCTCTGGGTGTTAGATGTCCAGATGAGAGGCTGTCTAGGAGAGTGGTTAGGATAAAAAGCCCCAGAGCCATATGCCTGCTTTGAAACCACAGCTGTCTTGTGAATGCCGTTATGCAAATCCCACAGCCTCTTCATGATCCACTGTAAGTGCAGATGATAACAGGACCTACCTAATAGACTTTACTGAAGAGTTAGTGGAATTAATAAGTCAAAGCACTTAGAACCATGACTGACACAGGGAGAGTACTCAGCATACTGAGTATTTCTTGTTAATGAACAGATGATGGAGACTGCTTGTCTGTGACAGGGATTCCCTCCTTGACATCCCAAGCTTGTCACTCGATTGGTACAGTGAAATGTAAAAGAATTTCCTGACTAATTCCAGCAAAACTCAGTATAATAAATTAATGCTTGTGAACCTGTCTTAAATTCAGGGTGAAATGCTGGGCTCACTTGAAAATGGATGAAAACTAGTTTAATGTGATAACTACTCACCTTTCTCTATCATCCTCATATGAGGTTTTTCCTCTCTTCAATTATCTGTCCCCTAACAATGATATATCTGGTCTCAAATATTCTTTGAGGTCTCAAGTATTCTTAAATACCTCATAAATAATACAAGAGGCACATCTTCATTTACCACCTTGGTTCTTGACATGTACATAATGCAGAAAATTTCAGTTAACAGTTCTAATAAAAACAATAATCTCAAGATCTAAGAATCAACCTTGAGTTTACAGCACAATCAATTATTAGGTAGGCAACATCTTATAAATTATAGTTAGTCTTTACTAGAGCAATTATAAAAACCACTTTATATCATAGAAACTTAGATTAACCCGGAGGTCACCAAAGGAGTAATTATCTGCTATATTTGTCTGGAACTTAAAAAATTTTTTATCATATCTCAACTTCACCACTCATCAAAAAGGACTGCATTATAACATCCATTTCAAAGGTGAAGAGTCAAAAATATAAAGAGCTGAGGTGATACACACAGACTCAAAAGAGTATAAAGTTAAATAATCGAATCCCCACCACAGCAAAGTATCTAGACCTGTGAATAACACATAGTAGGAGCACAAAGAATTTTTATTAAGTAGATGGATTAATGAACATGTGAATGAATGAATAAAAATCTCTATATACCTTATTGTAAGATCCAAGGAAAATTAATGCTTATAAGATTTACTTAAAAATTTTTGCTGAAATCCACTCTGGTGAAGTTCAGAGGGAGTAGTGGTCATTTAGTTCAAAACAGAATGGATCAAGCTGTAAAAATGGAAACACAGTATGTTGTGTTGTGTAAAGATTTTCCAGGGTCTGCTTATGGGACTGAGTCAAAGCCAAGCCAGAACAGAGTCCATAACTGTCTCCATTAAATTATAGGGGCATGGCATGGGTCAGGATGGAAGGAGAGCTGGCTGGGCCAAGACAGGGCACAATAAGGATAACTTGAAGACTGCTTGAGATGGAAGGTTGGAGGTGAGAATGGAGGATTGGTGGGAAGTGTGTGGGCATAAGGAGCTTGGAGATCCACGGTGTAGTCCAGGAGTGGAGTCTAAAAGCCAAAGACAGAGGTGGTAAAGCTCAGTTCAGTTGTCAAAAGGGCAAGTAAATCAGAACCAAAGGATTAAGAGCAGATTGACTTAGAAGAATGAAAGTAACTCACAACTGTGGTCATAAAAGGCGAGAGGATGCTGTGTCTTGCTGATTCCACGGCCTTGGGGTGGTCTTGGCAATATCACTAGCTCTATGGACTCAGACAATTACGTCAATGTTCAGACCGTTAAAAATTGGAAATTTTACATTGTCTGTGTAGCAGCTGTTAAAAAGTATAGCTTAAAATCATTAATATAAGTGCAGAGATCCATTTGTTTCAGCATGTAAGTTCTATTTTTAAGGATTATGTTTTATTAAGATAAGACAGTTAAGTCAGCATGTACATTTAATCTCTAGAGACATGATGTTATGATGCGCATGAAAGTAGGAGGATCAAGCACCTGAATATAGAGAAGATGTAGTCCCTTGGCCCAAGTGATAATAACCGTCATTGCTTCCTGCTGGGTCTGAGCATTTCAACTCTATATTTCAAAGCCAGATAGGCTTTGGGTCTGGGCCAAGACACTCCAAACCCTGTCACCTTGGCTCTTTTCCCATTGCCATACTCTAATACGCAAAAGAGGGATCATGATTAATTTTTCAAAGCTAACTGGCTGATTTCACACCTGATACAGCATTCAATGTCATGACCTTCTATTCTATGGTGACAGAGAAATGAAGAGTCAGCCAAGCCAATTGCAAAATCCCCTTAAGTTAAACTGCTTGTAACTTCTTTCACTGCCATCCTGGGAAAGTTTTCCTATTGCATTAGTTAGATTCATGTATTAAAAATTCTCTGTTAACGTTTTTCTCTGTGTTGGGAACTATGTATAAGCACTGTGTATAAAATGTGCATTGATATATGAATATACTAAAATTAAGATCAATAATAGATTATCTGAAGGAAATTATCAAAGTGCAGTGATAGAGAATAGGGGTGATGAAGATGAGGAAACCAAGGGCCTTGGCAAGTAAATCCAAAGTGACAAATCTGAAAAAAATTGTGTGGGGGTATGTGTGCATATTTTCTGTTTTACATATCCAGCACCCTCCTCCCATGTTCCACTACCCTCTGTACCCAAGTTCTGTATTAGGCAACTTGACAAGGCAAGGTCGATGAGAGGAAACAGCACGTCTGTCTTATTTCTAACACATCTCTAATGACTAAAGTAGCTGCTTCCATTATAGCTGTGATTACAAAGGTCACAAAATGTGACACTTCCTAAACAGCTATTCCACAATAGACAGTTTTGTCTTAATGATAAGTATTAGCACTTGTCACACATGAGTGGAAAGCAGACTTCTTGGTACTTTGAAGGATCTAGGTATGGTCCTTACTCTCAAAATTCTCACCATTTACTGGAAAGTTTTATAAACAAAATAAATAGAGGATGATTTTAAAAGTATATTCTTGACTTCAGGCCTCTAGTTCCCATGTGAAGAGCTAGGAAATTGCCACTGTGTCAGGACAAGTAAAAAGCTGAACAGACTGAAAAATCAACAACTCTTCTTGGATGCATAAGACGAAAAGACACAGGGCAAACCATTGCCCCCAAGATTGGAGAGGCAGACAGGTGAACGCGGGGAATCACAGTATGCTAGAGCAGATACTCACATGTGGAAACAACTGTGGGAACTAGGGCCGGGGGGAACACTGCGCTGTAATTGACAGATTGCTGGAGGCTCAGTGTGGATGAGTCTGAGAGTTAAAAACTCTGGGGTGACCTAATTGTTAGCTATGCCACATTTTTGTGAATTTTACCTCCAGGAGTTTGACCAAGTTCTCACATAAATATGAGAAAAAAATCACCTCATGCTTCCAGAAATGAAAGGGGGAAATGAACCATTTTGAAATATGCCAGAACACTTTGTTCTTCTTAACAAGGCCTGCCCTCAGGAAAGACTAGCTAACTAGACCCAAACCTGCTGGGGTATTGTCAGAGCATAACTGACCTGGGAGAAGTGAAATATACCACTTCAGCTTGCTGTAGCCATCCCACCTAAGGGGGGAAAACTTTGAGAGACAGTTGTGAAGTTCAGAGTCCAGAGGCACAGGCTCACAAAAAGACTGAAACCTCATCATGAGTCCATAGAGCACTTTCCCTCACCCACGCTCCCCACCACATGACTAATGGCCTATTTACAGCAGTCCCTTTAACCTGGTACATCATGCCCAGCCATCAAGAAAAACATACTAGTCATATGAAAAGGCAAAAACCCCAATTTGAAGAGGCAGAGCAAGCATCAGAACCAGATATGGCAAGGATGTTGGAATTATCAAACTGGGAATTAAAAAACAAATATGAGTAATATGCTAGGACTCTAATGGATAAGGTGGAAGCATGCAAGAACAGATGGGCAAGGTAAGCAGAGAGATGGAAATCCTAAAAAAGAACCAAAAAGAAATGCTAGGCATGAAAATCAATGCAACAGAAATGAAGACTGCCTTTCTTGGGCTTATAAATAGACTGGGCATGGCTGAGGAAAGAATCTTCAAGCTTAGGGGATATATTAACAAAAGCCTCAAAAACTGAAAGGTAAAGAGAATAAAGTCTGAAAAAACCAGAATAGAACATCAAAAGACTGTGGAACAAATACAAAAGGTGTAATATATACATAATGGGAACACCAGAAGGAGAAAAAAGAGAGAAGAAAACAGAATAAATATTTGAAAGAAAAATTACTGAGCATTTCCCCCAAATTAACGTCAGACACCAAACCACAGATCAGAGAACACTAAGCATGATACATGTCAAAAATTACACCTAGGCACATTGTTTTCAAAAAACAGAAGATCAAAGATATGGAAAAAATTCTGAAAGAAGCCAGAGAAAAAAATCTCACTTATAGAGGAACAGAGGTAAGAATTACATCCGACTTCTCCTCAGAAGCCATGCAAGGAAGAAGAAAGTGGAGTGAAATATGTAGTGTTGAGAGAAAAAACTCACCAACTTAGAATCCTATACTGTGAAATTATTCTTCAAAAGTGAAGGAGAAATAAAGGCATTCTCAGAAAAATAAAATTTGAGGGAAATTGTTGCCAGTAGACCAGTCTTGTAAAAAAATGCTAAAAGAAGTTCCGTAGAGAGAAGCTCAGAAATTCTGATCGACATAAAGAAGAGCATCAAAGAAGCAATGAGACAAGACAAAATAAAACTTGTGTTTTTCTTATCCTTAATTGACAGATCACACTTTGTCCAAAATAATACTACCAGCAATGTATTCAATTCTGTGCTTGTGGGTCTGTATGTATGCTTATGTGTAAATGACATGAAGTAATGGAAGTTAGGATTATTTTGTTATTGTAAGGCACTCACACTACCTGTGAAGTAGTACGGTATTATTTTTTGTTTCTTAAGATTGACACCTGAGCTAACACCTCTTGCCAATCTTCTATTTTTTTTCCTCTTTTTCTCCTCAAAGCCCCCCAGTACATAGTTGTATACTCTAGTTGTGAATGCGTCTGGCTGTGCTATGTGGGACACCACCTCAGCATGGCCTGATGTGAGGTGCCATGTCCGCACCCAGGATTTGAACTGGCAAAACTCTGGGCTGCTGAAGCAGAGTGCGTGAACTTAACCACTCGGCCACTGGGCCGGCCCCAGTACAGTGTTATTTGGACGCACACTCGGGTGAGTTGTAAACGTACATTGCAAATTCTAGGGCAACCACTTAAAAAATAAAAGTGTAACTGATATTAAAGAAAAGACAGAAGGAAATGGAATCATATAAAACGCTCACTTAAAACTACAAAAGCACAAAAAGAATGGAAGAAAATATAAGAATAAAGAACAAGGGCAAAAAATAGAAAACAGTAAAAGATATGGTAGATATTAATCCAACTATATTAATGACCACTTTAAATATCAGTGATCTAAATGTGCCAGTTAAAAGAGAGACTATTAAAATAGATTAAAAACAAGACCCAAGGCGGCTGGCCCAGTGGTGTAGTGGTTAAGATCATGCGCTCCATTTCAACAACCTGGTGTTCATGGGTGCAGACCCTAGGTGTGGACCTACGCACCACTCATCAAGCCATACCGTGGTGGCATCCCACGTACAAAATAGAGGAAGATTGGCACAGATGTTAGGTCAGTGACAGTCTTCCTCAGGCAAAAAGAGGAAGACTGACGATAGATGTTAGCTCAGGGATGATCTTCCTCACCAAAAAAAAAAGAAAGAACAAAATCCAAGACCCAACTATATGTTTTCTACAAGAAACTTACTTTAAATATAAAGACACATATAGGTTACAAGTAAATGAACGGAGAAAAGTATACCGTGCTAACACCAATTAAAGAAAAGCAGGAATAATTACATTAATTTCAGACCGAGTAGACTTCAAAGCAAAGAAAGTACTCAGGAATAAAGAATGGCATTACATAATGATAAAGGGGTCAACTTTCCAAGAACACACAACAATTCTTATCATGTAAGTGGCTAACAAAAGACATCACAATACTTGAAGCAAAAACTGAGAGAACTGCAAGGAGACATAACTTAATCCACTATCATAGCTAGAGACTTCCACACCTTCCTGTCAGAAATGGTCAGATCTATCAGGCAAAAATCAAGGAGAAGATAGTTGAACTCAACACCATCAACCAATTAGATATAATTGATATCCATAGACTACTTCATTCAACAACTGCAGAATGTGTGTTCCTCTCAAACTTACATGGAACTTTTAGCAAGATAGATCACATTCTTGCCCAGAAAGCACTTCTTTACAAATAAAAAAGAATAGAAATCCTGCAATGGTTGTTCTCAGACCACAATGGAATTAAAGTAGAAATTAAAAAGAGAAAAACAATTGGAAAATCCAAAACTAAGCAGAGATTAACCAACACATTTCTAAGTAACACATGGTTCAAATAACAAATCTCAAGAGAAATTTTAAAATATTTTAGACTAAATAAAAATTAAGTAAGAGCTTATCAAAATATGAGATACAACAAAAGTAGTGTTTAGAGGGAAATTTTTTCTTTTTTTTTGTAAGATTGGCACCTGGGCTAACAACTGTTGCCAATCTTCCTTTTGTTTTTCTTTTAAGAATTGGCACCTGGGCTAACAACTGTTGCCAATATTTTTTTTTCTGCTTTATTTCCCAACCCCCCCCCCCGCCCCCGTACATAGTTGTATATCTTAGTTGCAGGTCCTTCTAGTTGTGGGATGTGGGACGCCGCCTCAATGTGGCCTGACAAGTGGTGCCATGTCCGCGCCTAGGATCCGAACCCTGGGCCACCGCAGCAGAGCATGGGAACTTAGCCACTTGGCCACAGAGCCGGCCCCTAGAGGGAAATTTATAGTATTGAATGCATATATTAGAAAAGAAGAAGGATCTAAAATCAATCATCTAAGTTTCCACCTTAAGAAACTAGAAAAAGATGAGCAAATTAAATCCACAGTAAGAAGACGAAAAGAAATAATAAGTGTTAGAGCAAAAATCAATGAAATTGAAAACAGGACATTAAAAGAGAAAATTAATCAAACCAAAAGCTAGTGTTTTGAAAAGATACATAATATTGATAAGCCTCCAGCCAGACTAACAAAAGAAGACTTACAATTATCAGAAATGAAAGAGTGGATCACTACAGATCCTATCGGCACTCAAAAGAATAGTAAAGGAATCTTATAAACAATTCTATGCCCACAGATTTGATAATATGAATGAAATGAACCAAATGCCTGAAAAACACAATCTGCTGAAACTCATAGAAGAAGAAATATACAACTGAGTAGGCCCATATCTATTAAAGAGGTTGAATCAATAATTAATAACCTTCTAAAACAGAAAGCACCAGGCCCAAATGGATTCACTGGTAATTTCTACCAAAAATTTAAGGAAGAAATTATGACAATTATCTGCAATCGTTTTCAGAAGATAGACAGCAGGGAATGCTTCTAACACATTCTATAAGGCCATCGTTACCTAATACCAAATCCAGACAGACATTACAAGAAAATAAAATTATGAAGAACTCTTAAAGCTCAACTAAGAAAAATAATCCAATTTAAAAAATGGGCCTAAAACCAAACAACCCTATGAAAAAATCGGCAGAAGATATGAACAGGCATTTTTCTAAAGAACATATTCAGATGACCAGCAGACACATGAAAAGATGTGCAACATCACTAATTATTATGGAAATGCAAATCAAAACCACAATTAGGTATCACCTTACAGCTGTCAGAATAGCTATAATTAACAAGACAAAACAAAAATTAACAAATGTTGGAGAGGATGTGGAGAAAAGGGAAATTCAAACACTGCTGGTGGAAATGCAAACTGGTGCAGCCACTATGGAAAACAGTATGGAGATTTCTCAAAAAAAAAAAAAAAAATAGAAACAGCATACAATCCAGCTATCCCACTTCTGAGCATTTATCCAAAGATCATGAAATCAACAATGCAAAGAGATTTATGCGCCCCTATGTTCACTGCAGAATTATTCACAATAGCCAAGATGCGGAAGCAACCCAAGTGCCCATCAACTGATGGGTGGATAAAGAAGATGTGGTGCATATATATACAATGGAATACTATTCAGTCGTAAAAAGACAAAATCATCCCATTTGCAACAACATGAATGGACCTTGAGAATATTATGTTAAGTGAAATAAGCAAGACACAGAAAGGCAAATGCTATGTGATTTCACTCATATGTGGAAGATAAACAAAAACATGGATAAAGAGAACAGACCAGTGGTTACCAGAGGGGGAGGCGATGGGAGGTGGGTGAAAGGGGGAAAAGGGCACATATATATGGTGATGGATAAACATTAGACTATCGATGGTGAGCATGATGCAGTCCATACAGAAACTGATATATAATAATGTACACCCAAAATTACACAGTGTTATAAACCAATATGATCTCAATAAAATAATTGGGGAAAAAAATGGGCCAAAGATCTTAATACACAGCTGACCAAAGAAGATATACAGACGGCAAATAAGCATATTATAACATGTGCCATATCATATGTCATCAGGGAAATGAAAATTAAAACAACCTGAGATACCACTACACACCTGTTAGAATGGCTAAAGTCTGAAGGATGACTCACTAAATTCTGGTAAGGATGTCGAGCAACAGGAGCGGCATGCCATACATTGCTGGGTGGAATGCGAAATGGTACAGCTACTTTGGGAAACAGTTCGGCGATTTCTTACAAAACGAAACATTCTCTTAATATACAATCAGCAATTGCGCTCCTTGGTATTTACCCAAAGGACTTGAAAACTTATGTACACACAACAACCTGCTCATAGATGTTTATGCCAGCTTTACATGTCTTTCAGCAGGTGAATGGATAAACTTTGGTATAGCTAGACAATGGAATATTTTTCAGTTCTAAAAAGAAATGTCATCAAGCCACGAAAAGACATGGAGGAACCTAAATGGATATTACCAGGGGAAAGAAGCCAACTAGGAAAGGCTACATACTGTATGACTCCCACTGTACGACATTCTGGAAAAGGGAAAACTATGGAGACAATAGAAAGATCAGTGGTTGCCAGGGCTTGAGAAGGGGTTTGGAGGAGCACAGAAGATTTTTTTTTTTTAAAGATTTTATTTTTTTTTCCTTTTTCTCCCCAAAGCCCCTGGTACATAGGTGTATATTCTTCGTTGTGGGTCCTTCTAGTTGTAGCATGTGGGACGCTGCCTCAGTGTGGTTTGGTGAGCAGTGCCATGTCCGTGCCCAGGATTTGAACCAACGAAACACTGGGCCGCCTGCAGTGGAGCGCGCGAACTTAACCACTCAGCCACGGGGCCAGCCCCAAGCACAGAGGATTTTTAAGGCAATGAAAATACTCTGTATGATAGCATAATGATAGGTATATGTCATTATACATTTGTTAAAATCCATAGAATCTACAAAATCGAGAGTGAATTGTAATATAAACTGGAGTTGGGGTGATTATGTTGTATCAACGTAGGTTCATCAGTTGTAATCAATGTACCACTCTGGTGGGGACTATTAATAATGAGGAAGATTATGCATGTGTTGGAGCAGGGTATATGGGCTATCTCTGTACCTTCCTCTCATTTTGCTGTGAACCTGAAACTGTTCAAAAAAATAAATTCTTAAAAAAAGTGTATTCCTGCTGCATTTTATAAAGGGCAGAGGTTTTGTTGATGTACATTATGTTTTCAGACACTAACAGCATGACTTGCTTCTTCACTGATCCAATGGGTGACCTTGAAGCATCAACATCTGCAATGTTCCCAGGCTTGTCCACACGTCTGAGAGGAATTAGTGCCCTCCTCTATGAGTCTTTTGGTCACAAGCTCATATCTCCAAATAGGTATAACACACCAGAATGGATGTTAATGCACCATCTTCTTCTTAGGGTCTGTATTCATACCCCAAATTGACATCATCCTATCAAAGAATCACACTGTGATTTTTCCTTTAGAGTTTTATGTTTCCCCTTCATTTTGACAAATATGGATTTCCCTTTCTTTAATTTGAGCTCAGCTTTATAATATTGTTCTATTTCATTATAATCTCTAAATTTTTAGCATTGTGTAGAAGATAGAGGTTGTTAGTGATGTCTACATTAGTTCAGGCTGCCTTCTTGCTTTAATCAGAAATCCACCATGTGAATCTTTGAATCCTGATTTCTTCAAATGTGATAATAATGCTAGTTTCACCAAATTTGAAAATATGAAATGAATTGTTGGATATTCAAATGCAAAGGGTATTGTAATATTTATGCGCTTTTGAGGTGTTGTCAATATTATTCACTATCATATCAGATTACCTAATCTCATCTCATAAGAGTTAGAAGTAATGTGAGACAAGAAAGAAAATATTTGATCAAAGCCAAAAAAAAAAAAAATCCAGTACAGGGAAATTGAGTGGAAGACAGATTGATTTGAGTACTTTGAGGAGGAGAGATTCTGAATAAGGGATTTGTTCCACTTCAGAGTGAGACTAGATTATGTCCTTTTGAATGTAAACTTTGCAGTTGAAATCTTTATATCAACGCATGAGAAACAAGTAAAATTTTTCTCTGACTCCTGGGCATTCCAAACACATCACGAAAATTATCACTCCCCTAGAAACAGGCTGAATATGGAATAAAATGTTACTTACTTTAATGTATAAAATAGTTACTATTGAACTCCAGTGTACAATACTCCAATGCGGGGATTGAGGGTGGAGTATAAGGAAAGAGAAGGTGAAAATAGATAGACAATAGCCAAAGCCACTTGTACAGAATTTGTGCCTCTTTTGTTTTGTTTGTTTATTATTTTAGAATGAAAGCTCTGAAGGAGACTATATGACTCCATCTGACATCATTTTTCATGATCAACCTCCTCCTGTGTGTCTCACATTAATCCACTTCAGATGTCACTTTCACCCAGTAAAATCAACTCTAGTGTCCCAGATACAATGGCAAACCAAAAAGTACATCTTATTCTTGCTTAGAAAAGTAAAATCAAGCAATGCATTTCTCTGAGAGTATGTTCTATAAATTTATCAGAGTGGAACCAAGAAGGATTTAATTTTCATTGAAAGATTGGGAAGACTACAGAGGATTGTGGTAACCCAGTTTGTGAAGTCTCCGTAGTTACTTGGAGAAAGTTGGAAGGCAGCTTTCCTGCTGTGTTGTAACTACGGACTCCCTTAGGCAGTGCCATCTGAGTGTTTAAAAATGAATTATGAAATAGGTTAAAGAAAATACATATGTTTCACATTCAAATACATCTTGCATTCTAGAGATGAGAAAATACTTTTTCTTAGATGGTTAAATGTTTTTCTTACAAGCTTATTTTATTTCTTTACTTAGACCAGTGATTCTCAACCCTCCTAGGCATAGAATCACCTACAGTTAGAGGTAGATGACATCCCACACGCACAGCAGATCTGTTCAATCAGAATCTTTGGGGTTAGGTTCCAGACATCAACAAGAGCTCTCAAGATGGTTTTCACATCTGTTTAAATTTGAGAACCACTGAGATAAGCAAAGCTTCCTCCCAGCAGAGCAAAGAGGACTTTCAGTGCTACTGTGGTTGGAATGATCAGAAACTTCAATTTCTAAAGTTCAAATTTAAAAAGACTTTGAATGAAAGATGACAATACAAAATATATAGAAGAGAAATGCTTTTGGTTTCCTACAGTGTTTGTTAAAGACTCATCTTTTCATCACCTGACAGAATCATTGGTATGTGGCGTTAAAATGAAGATTTACACACACCATTCCCACTTCTAAATTGAAAAAAATTGTCAGAGTGTGGGCCAGGAATAGATGAGTTTCGCTGATGGAAATTCTCAATGCTGTGTTCACAACTTATTTCCATTATTTCTTTGCTAAAATTGGAAATAGGGAACATATTCTAGATTATGGAGATAACCAGATTAAAGATAAATTGTCAAAAATAAGTTAAACAAAATAGAAGTTCCTAAGTCCTATTTTTAATCTATAAGTAATTACTGTGAACTATACAAAGTTCATCTGTGTAATTTCAGCATGAAATCTTGAAAAATCTTGCTCAGTGAATAAACTTTTCAAAAACGTCTGATGCCATTATATTTTATAGTCTATTAGGTCTTCTTATCTTCTGAAAGACATCTAATACCTACACTGGGCTTCAGACTCGTTTTTTTCTTCTTATCTGAAATTTTCTATTAGTTTTTGTAAATTGTGTTCGTAATTATGTAATTATCATCCATGTAGTAAGCTTCCACTAAAGAATGATTAGTGAATATCTCTGAAATATATGTGTTGTCCTTTCATACAGCATACATTTGCCACAGTCTATGCACTCATTGTGTTAGGTGCAGAGATTATCACGGAAAATACAATGGACAAGGTCACTAATGTCTTCCACAAGGATTTTTTTTTAAAGGTAAACAGAAAAGTGACACATACTGATGTGGAATTTGAAGAAAAGAAACAACATGTTAGGATAGAGACTATCGATAAGAACCTGCTTTAGAGATGGTGGTCAGTGAGGGTGGGCAGCTCTGAGGAGGTAACGCTTAAACTGAGGCCTAAAGCAGAAGAAGAAGCTGGGCAAAAATAGATGCCAACTAGGCAAGAGGATATAAGGGTCTGGGATACAGAGGGGAGGCCAGTGCAGGGGGTAAAAATGTGTAAGTAATATGTGGGGGGGCAGTTGGGATTGAAAATGTGGGCAAGATAACTTTGAGAGTGAGAATATGGATTAGAAGGGGACAGGACAGAGATTTCCAGACCTGCTGTATTTAGAGGTTTGGAGAAGGAAGAGGAGATAGAAGAACAGGGAGATCAGAAGAGTTCAGGCTCTAAGGATCCTGTAAAGGTTCACAGAGAGTGGCAGACAATGGTGTGAAGCTTCTAAGAATCTGTGTATGATATCCTCGGATAAGAAGGTCATTGGTGACCCATGAGAGAACTGCTGTTGTGAACTCTATGCTCTGGGCTTGCGTTTTTTGAAAAGTAAAATCTTCCTGGACTAATTAACAACATCTAATTGGTTATATTTATTTACCAGTTCTTCCAAAAAGTGAAGATATTCTGGTGCATTGTGATGTTTGGGATTCAAATATTTCTGAAGAGTGTAAGTGTTTAAAAATCACTGAAAATATCCAACTCTGAGTCAAGGTAAGAACATGTTGCCACTGAATCACACTTTTGATCTTCCCCCATTGACCTTACAATGGAGAATGTAGTCTCCACTGGAGCAAGAATTTCTGAGCATTTAGCTTAATGCTTCACTCCTATCAATGTATAACACATGGTAAGCATTCAATAACTATTTGAATTCAATGAATGAAATTGCTTCTAAAAAAGCAATTAAGAAAGCATATGAAGCATCACTCAATGCAATGCCTTTGTCTGATCTCAAGCTTTCTAAACAGGAGTTTAAATGTGAAAATACATACAAAGATTCCATAAAATGGGCTTTCATTAGCACTGGGAAATGGAGTAGAAATGACGAAAGTAGCTTCTTCCAAAAGTCTTAGTCCAGCTCTTTTAATCCAGATGACCTGCCCTCTGCCTTTTCTGAAACTCCGTTGCCTTTATATGGAAGAGAATGGAGTTGAGTAACTCCTTAGTCTCTGAGAACTTGTGTAAAATGCAATTCATTTCCATTTAGACTTTGTAAGATTCTTGAAAGCAGGCACTGTGTCAGCTTTTTCTTTTTTTTACATTGATTAGGGCTAGTTAAGTAAGGATTGGCAAATGACAGTAAATAATTGATAGAAAAACTATTCAATTCCACTAGAAAGACTGATTATAGAAATAGACTAATGTTAGTTTTAAAAAATATTTGCTTTCCTGGCCTCAGCTAATTCAGTTTGAAGCCTCTGCTCTGTGGCCCAAAGACTCAGTCTTTTCATCTACCCCTTAACCAGTTTCTTGTAGTGTGATGTGAACATAAACTTAGATTTTTACTAAAAATGCAGATTAATGGGCCATAGTCCATATCTACAGAATCAGAATCTCTTAGGGTGGGGACCAGGAACCTGCGGTTTCGATAAATACCCCAGATTATTCTTTATATACTACAGATTGAGAACCACGTTGCTTATTGATTATAGTAAAGATCTGGAGTTTTTCATTTCATTTCCTCCAGACTATATAGTCCACTTTTCTCTTTCTAGTTTGCTGAAATGAAGAGTTATAATCTTATGTTTTTAACCAAAAGCCTTTTTTAAACAGGTAGTGGTGTATAATTTTCTCAAAACTTTGATCCCACTTGCTAAGTGATTTTTTTTGGACCTAACCAGGCACTCCTAGCTCTGTCACTGTCTTAATGGCCATTTTGCACTGACATCTGACAGCCACAGTAGAAAATGACTCTCTCTTGCAAGATGCCAAATGTCTCTAAACCACAGTGTTGGTTACCCAAACTTGTATCATGGTGCGAATTTTATTATTTCTGAAATATTCATAGCTGCCACCCAAATAAAGTTGTGGCAATCTGATAAAGTGATAAAATTACTCTTCCTGTAGCTGAAAGAATGCGGCAAAGTCAACTATTAGCTGAACTTTACATATTAGGAAAAGTGTAGGATCAGCTTCTATCATTTGCAGAATGTTGAATTCACAAGCACAATAGAAACTAGGCACATAGCAAAGAGTTGGGTTTCAATTAATCATCCCAGACATTTGAATTGCAAGGGGAAAATGATGAAATGTTTTTTGCTGCATAACTTCCTCTTTCTTGATCTTTTCTTATTTCCAGAGGCCCACTTACTGGACAGGTTAAGATAAATGCGGCACACTGGGCATTTGTATTTAAATTTTTTTTTTTTAAAGACAGGATCCTTTTTTTTTTTTTAAAGATTTTATTTTTTCCTTTTTCTCCCCAAAGCCCCCTGGTACATAGTTGTATGTTCTTCGTTGTGGGTCCTTCTAGTTGTGGTATGTGGGACGCTGCCTCAGAGTGACTTGATGAGCAGTGCCATGTCCGCACCCAGGATTCAAACCAACAAAACGCTGGGCCGCCTGCAGCGGAGCGCGCAAACTTAACCACTCGGCCACGGGGCCAGCCCCTATATTTAAATAATTTTTAAAGCAAGAACAGTTAAATGTAAACTCTTCTCATTAAATAGCTCTATCGATTGTTAAAGACTTAACAATAGAGAATGAGCGAAAGGAATTTAGACAGTAAAAGGACAAAAACAAAACGAAACAACAAAAAAAAGACAGAAACAAAAAAAGTGAACTTCATGGACCTGTTTTAAACTTTGTACGTTTCATCAATGCTATAAAACTATTAGCATAAGATGAGTAAATAATTAATGTTAACTTTGTCTTGAAAATAATAGAGTAAAAACATTTGTTAAAAGTGGATTCTGATATATTTTTAAACTTGAAACTTAAAGAGAAAGAATCTTACAACGTGAGAGGCTTTGGGAAGTAGAGCCTGGATGTCTTTTGCAAGAGTGATTTTTGAAAATTCGTAATTGATAATAACCTTTAATTTTCAGGGATTTCCTACTACCACTGGGAAAAAATCTCAAGCACCTTAATATAGTATAAAATATATTTTAAAATGGACTTTTAAGCTTCACTTTTTGGTCTGCTCTCTTCCCTCCACTTTGATGAACTCATAAACTAGAGTCTTACGTATTGTTTCTCTTCCTTTTAATGTCCTTCTGTCTATGAGAAATATCTATAACCTTGAATCTGTAACTGTTCCTGCTGCTGAGAAATCTGAGGCAGAGCCCGTCACTTCTGTGCTCTCATGTCTTTTTGTCTGTGTCTCTAATATGACCCTCATCACATCACATTTGTTTACCTGTCTCTTCAAATAAACTCCGAGTCCCTCAATTCTGGGACTAAATCTTAAATTTATTCATGTGCACAGTGCTTAGAACAGCACCTAGCACATATTATTCACTAATATTTCAGTGATGAATAAATGAATAAATGATTGAAGAAAGAATGAAAAAAATTGAAAATTTTCTTAAGGAACCTAGATTTGATGCTTATGTTTGGTATGCTTTTTATTTTATGTCCTTCAGTCCAAATTAAATCTTCTGATATATGGGATGATAACTCTTCTTCAGTCTTGAAATTATTTTGGGATACCCTAATGAGGCTGAACCAGGCCAAAAGACTTGGCAGTCTCAGTTGAGTTGAAAATCCCATGTGCATGAGTATGTGTGAGAGGATGGATCTGGGTTGAATTTGAGGTATGTGCATGCCCAAGATTGCGTATTTATCTCTGAAGCACTTCCAAATTGCTAAATAATTCAGGATTTTCAGATTTTTTTCTTGCAGAAACAAAATCTGCTTTACCTACACCACAGAGCTTATCATAGAAACAACACCGTATACTACCTATGGGAAGACTTTGTAAATGTGAAAAGTATACTCAGGTTTTGAGTATCATTGTTCTACCATTCGAAATGGCAGAAAGATGGGAGAGGAGAAAGTATGAATAAATTAATATTTCTCCATATTTCCTTTTTTGAAAAAAAATCTGCCCCTTCTCTGAAAACACTAAATCTGTAGTGTTTTAAGTTAATGAAATGAAAATAGAAGTGTGGCATGATAATCTCATTTTCAGTTCCTGAAAAATAATGGGTTAGTGCTATGGGATTTGTCACTGGTAAAATATAAAGCCCCCTACCCAGTTCCATGCAGGCACAGGGAGGTACATCCTGACTGCAAGTGCTCATTCAACTTTAAAGGAGGAGCAAAGTTTGGGGTTAATTTGGTCCAATCATTTTGAGTGAAGCAGCTTTATAATTCTATGAATGTGTTACATTTGTCTCCAACTCAAAGTATATTTGGTTACGCCCATCGTTACATTAAGTATTTTTTTTTTATGAACTTGAATGTGTGGGGATTTCCTGATTTCTAGGCTTGAGTGATTTACTATAAGTACACCATTTGTGGAAATAAAAATTATTGTTTATTATTTCTCTTGGCACATCACAGAAAAATATAGAAAGCATTCAGATGGGCTTGTTTATGGGATTACTCATTTCTCAAAAACAGTATCGGAAAAATCCAGTTGTTTCAGATAAAATTCCAATCAATGTCAGTTAAAATATTCTAGAACATAGTAGCATTCAAAACTTGCTTAGATTTGTGTTGTGTGCATATTTTGAGTCTTTCCACACTAGCAAAAATATTTATAAACTTTAGTCTTAATCTGTATGCAGGCATCTCACACATAGTATTAGAAATAACCCCAATAGTATAAATGAATGAGTATAGAGCAATTGAAGAAAATAATGTTTCTCTACATATAAAAAGTAACTGCTTTAAATAAGAACTTTTAGCTGGTAAGTCTTCAGAGTTGGGTGATTATGACAATGGTGATATAATGTGCCTATTTGATTGAGGGCTAGGACAAAATCACATCTTAATTTCTCTCTCCTTGTTCCTCAGTTTTCTTCGTACCATTCTCATGGTGTTACAAGCATTAAATAAAAGTAATAAAAGTAAAGAAAGAAACGGGACAGGTGCAGTCTCAAGGAACCAAACCCTATCACAAAATCAACAGGGAAATCTATTCCAATGAGCGTAAACTTTGTTATTCCTTCACCTGCAGCCAAAAATCTTTTCTCATAGTTAATTGTCCAGGTTAGAAAATAATGATTTTGCATGACAGAGATGATGACATTTAAGATGCAGTAAATAACATTTCAGCGCCTAATTTCTAAATAGTTGAGATAAAGTTGTGAATTTCTAGATAATTCCTTCCTTCTTTCTTTCCTTCCTTCCTTCACATATTTAATAGATTATATGGAGCTCTGCTAGAGTCCTTCCAAAGCCATAAGGCTAATAAAACAGCAAGGATTATCTAATTCAGCACCGTTGCTTGACCTATATGGTTGTCTGTGGGTCAAGGGAATTGCCCGTGGTAACACTGCCACTTTGTGGCTGAGTCTGAGAATAAATGTATTCATTTCTAGTTCATTTCTTCTCTAAGGTCAATAGGCAGTTGTGTTAATATGTGAGGTAGGGAGACTGCCTCATATTCTCCTTCGGAAGATTGGTTTATCTCTATCAGAGAAGGAATAAGAAGATCGCTTCCAGGATTCAAAATTCTTGAAGTTATAAAGACATTCTGAAGTTACAGTCGCATCCTTATCCTCTTACACATTAAGTTAAGGTAAAAACAAATGAGCTGCTTAGCTTACTGTACACACATTGAGAAAGTAAAGTTTTTTTCTACTATGAGAAAATGAGCTGCTTGACTTACATTTTCAAATTTGTTCATTTCTTTACCTTGATTATGCCCTAATTCACTTTCTCAGACGTACTTAGCTAGTTTTAATTTCTGCTCACTCAGAGGAAAATAAATGATGTACTCATTAGTCAAAGCTTATAGATACATTCTTTCATTCTCTCACATCACTTTAATCTTGCAAATATTAAACATTTAGAGCTAATATGCCCTAAAATTTCTACATAGTCATTGTGTGTAATTGTACTGGAAACAAGTCTAATATATAAATTTAATTATATTTATACATCTTTGCTCACCAAGAATGTCTAGTAATATATATATTAAAATAATGAATTTTAAGGGCATCCTAACCACCCCACACCTTATCCATATGTCTAGTGTCTCTCTGTTATTTTCTGCCAAAATCAACTGCAGTAAACTCAGGAAAAGTTGCCAGATTTAGCAAATAAATGTACAGAACATCAAATTAAGTTTAAATTTCAGATAAACAATAAATAATTTGGGGTCATACTTAAAATATTATTTGTTGTTTATCTGAAATTCAAATTTAACTAGACACCCTGTATTTTATCTGACACCCCTGTTTCCATGAGCTCCTAAAAAGAGAACCTGTAATGAATTTGACTCATACTGCAAATATGAACACTTCAAGACATGGAATCTGGATAATAATTGGGATATCACAATTTACTTATTCAGGAAGTTTTTCCAAAGAAGGATTTGAGAAGTTCCTGCCCAAACATGCATGGAAGGATCAAAGATCCACATAGAAGATGATTTGAAATTTATAGGAATAAAAGGGCTGACTTGGCGTGACCTTGGATGTGCTATTGACTTAGTGGAATGAGTAGGGCCTGATCAGAGATATAAACCCTCTATTCAGTTCTAGAGGGAGATTAAAGAGGGAATAAGGGAACATACACAGATCTTATTTTATTTTCTGATCAAAATGTTTGTGTAGAATATTACAGCTATTCCAGCCATAAACAGCTTAAAGTTCTGTTTTTCAGCTTTATTGCAGTATAAATATTGATCATAAGCTATACATATTTAAATTATACAATTTTAGACTTTTGATGTGTGTATACCTATGAAATTATCATCATAAGATAAAGAACATATTTGTCATCTTCACAGCTTTCCCCATGCTGTTTGTAAACCCTCTCTCCCACCCTCTCGCCTTCTCCCTTGACGACAGCTAATCTCTTTTATATCACTATGGATTAGTCTATAATTTGCTAGAACTATGTATAAATGGAGTCACGGAGCAATGCATTCTTTTCTCTCTCTCTTTTTTTTTGGCCTCTCTTTTCTTACTCAGCTTTATTCATTTGAGATTCATTCATTTCATACATGAATCAGTAGTAAACTTCTTTGTATTGCCGGATAGTATTCTGTTATGTGGATATCCCACAAATTTGTGTATCTCTTCCACTGTTGATGGACACTTGGGTTGTTTTTAGTTTTTAGCTGTTACAAGTTAAGCTGCTCTACATATTTATGTACAAGTATTTGTGTAAACATTACTTTCATTTCTCTTTGGTAAATATTTAGGCATGGAATGGCGAAGCCATTTGCTAGGGGTACATTTAATTTTCTTAAGAAATTGCCAAGATGTTTTCCAAAGTGGTGGCACCATTTTGTGTTACTAGCAGTGGTGTTCTGGTGCTTTTGATGCTCTACTGGATCCACACGCAGGCAAAACAACAATTTTTAATTATCTGAGCCTAACCCAAGACTGTTTTACATGTAAACACAGAACACTTATGCATATTTTAATACACACTAAATTTTCTAGGACTGAGACTACTATGTAAATTGGCAGAAGTTATTATATTTGTTTGTAACTTTGACAAGATTTATTCTTAGTTTTGTAAAATCTTGTTTTGAACTGCCAGTAGTATATATCAACATCAGTGTGACAATATCAATATGTCCATACGTTACAGCATTATTTCTGTGACAGTCATGGTACTCACACAGTTCAGTGAAGGTATGTGACTGCATCACTGTGGTTTTAGTGCAGTTGTGCTCAAGCCTCTACATACTCTATAGACATACCTAGGTCCTTTCATGATTCTAGTCTTTTCCAAATAACTTCAGTATTTTGACTCCATTTCTGTGTAACTAGTGAATTTCTAGTCATCCTTTATGGATTCATTTCAAATTTCACTGTTTCTTTGGCTACGCTTTTGAGTCTCTAATGCAATTAAGCATTTTTTTCTGTGTTCCTAAAACATTTATGAACAAGCCCGTTCTGGGACTCACCACAGTGTGCTGTAATTCTGCCTCATGTGTGTGACCTTTGGGCTGGCCTGGGAGCATTCTAAGCCAGGAGTCTTAGTGTGTTTGCCTTCGTGTCACCTACTCCAGGTTATACCTGGCATATAGCTAATTCACAGATAGTTTTTGACTTACTTTAGCTTACTGCTAAAAGTGTGGATCCTGCCAAGTGCATAAAAAGAAATATTTTTTTGGTCATTAATTTTGAAATATTTATCTTAGTATGTTTAAAAGTAGCGATTGACCATTTAACATGCTTTGCTGAAGATTAAACATGATATCAAAACCATATTGATCATAAACTATATTGATTAACTGAACTGAAATTCTGTAAGATCAGGACCTTTGTCTCTTTCTGTTCACTGATGATTTCCAAACATCCATAACAAGATCTACCCAGCACAAAGAAGGCAATCAATAAATATTAGTAGATGGGATAAATTATAAGAGAATCTGAGGATTGCTTCTGCATCTCATCAGTTAAAGTACCTGGAACTTTTTCTGTTACTATACATTTCTTTTTCTGGATATACATTCTCTATATTTGATTTAAACTATGTCATTGCTTCATAGTGTCGAGGCACTAACTAGACCAATTTATTTGATGACTCTTCTATTGAAATTTCTACCCTTTTGTGTCAATTTCAATTTCCCAAAGCAAAAATATATTTCTATAAATTATGCCTTCATTTTTCAAAATGATTATGCCTATGTGGCCTCATCTTCTCTTTCTTCAGACATCTTTTTATGACTCAAATTTGAAATTCATCTTAGGGAAAATAATTAATATTTATGAGTTACCTACTAGGATTCAAGCATAAATATTTCATTTAATTTTCAAACAATCTTAGAGGCTAAATTTTCCACTGTACTAATAAAGAATCTGATAATCAAAGATATTAAATTACTTAATAGAAATTATACAATAGCAAATGGCACAAATGGGACTTGAATTTGGTTGTCTCTGTCTACAAAATGCAGGTTCTTGTCTCCATACCCTGGTGTCTTCCTTATACTGAAACATCTGGGCCAACACTTAAGGGATATGGACTGAGAGAAAAATCACTGGCTACAAATCCATCTGTTTTACTTCAACTTCCAGTTGCAAAAGAGAAAACAGCTGTTAAGTAGAAAAATAGAAGAGCTACAAGATAAGACTTTGAACCGGCAGTGACCAAACTCTATCAACGTGAAACGATTTTTCTTATTTGCAACCAAACTCTAGGGCTAGTCACTCAGGAACGTGTTGAGGAAATCATCTCTTCTACAAATCGAGTAACTAGGCTTTTTCCTTTTCTCCTCCTTTCTCCTTCTCCTGTCCCTGTCTATGTTAGTCAGGGCTCTCCAGAGAAAAAGAACCATTAGGATATAAATAGAAGTAGATAAGAGGAGATTTATTGTAGGAATTGGCCCACCTGATTATGGAGGCTGAGAAGTCTCACAATCTACCATCTGCACGCTGGAGAATAAGGAAAGCCGGGGGTGTAATTCAGTCCAGTCCGAGTCAGAAGGCCTGAGAACCAGTGGAGATAATGGTGTAAGTCCAGTTACGAGGCCAAAGGACCGAGAACTTGGAGCACTGGTGTCCGAGGGCAGGAGAAGACGGATGTCGCAGCTCAAGCAAAGACAGCAATTCTGCCTTTCTCCATCCTTTATTCTGTTGAACAGACTGGAGGATGCCCAGCCATATCCCTGAAGTCGATCTTCTTTACTCAGTCTACCAATTCAGTGCTAATCTCTTCCGGAAACACCTTCACAGCCATGCCCAGAAATAAAGTTTTACCAGCTGTCTAGCCACCCCTTAGCCCAAATAAGTTGACACATAAAATTAGTCCCCACAGCCTCTCACCTTTCCTTGCTCCACCCCTTCCTTTTTTCCCCCTTCTCCTTGCCCTCCCCCTTCCTTCTGCTCTTCCTCCTCCTGCTGCTTCGTCTTCTAGTCATTTATGCTGAAATATTTTACATTCTAAAAGAATAAAATAGAAGGAAATAGACGTAAGTTGCAGAAAGAATGGTCTAGGTTAAACAAGGTCAAATATTTTCATGAGAAAGGTAAATAAAGAAAGAAATATAATGCTGAAGAGCATGTAAGATCTTATTTCCTCAAGATGTCATAGTACCCCATTAAAATACATACGCATCCTTAGGAAAGAACTAAACAACAAAATTCATCTGCTTTTCTCCTTTGTGCCCGACACTTCCTCATTCTGAATAGATAAAACCTATATCATTATTTATTTGTCTCCAACAAACTTTTATTTTGTACCTGCTAGGTGTCAGTTCTGTGAAATATTGAAGAAGATGTGATCCTCTGCTTTTGAAAAGCTCACAGTGAAATCCAGCAGAGAAAGCATAAAACGTTTCGTTATAATGTGATTTTTGGGAAAAAAAAAGTTTTCCGACAGAGCATTCGTACTTATATGAAGAAGGGGTGACTCTCTGTATAGCCAGGGGCTGAGGACAAGTCCTACCAAGGAGATATCTCTGTTTCAACCCTTTAGTTCTCTCTTCTTCATTGCCCACTAATCCCTGTACACGGTTGTTATTCCTGAACTGACTTAGATGCATTGCCCCAGAGTCTTCTCAGCCAGGTGAAGCTTATTATAAGACATCAGTGAGTCCAACAGGCTGTAATGCGTATTCTTCAGCTCTCCGTTCTCGGCCTCCCAGTTTTATAAGTGTATACATCAGCATTTGGTTTGAATGATTGCAATGCAGTCCTCACTAGAAATAGCGAGGTGTGAACTAAATGTCTCCTTAGTAGCTTTTCAAATCTTTCAGTTCTTTATATCCACTGTTGTGCAAAAGATTCAACATAATAATATCCAGCCATTGCCCTTTTAATATTCATTCTTCTTCTAAGGAAGATAAAATCGCATTATGTTTATAGTTATTGCCATCGTTCTCCCCAGGTTCTTTCCAGGCCCAAAGTATTTTTACCATTTCTAGCCTGATTTTGAAAATACCATTTATCCCCCAAAAGTTATTTTTAAACAATGTAGATGTACCTTCTTTGATACATTTAATAATACTCCAGGCCATTGGGAAAATACAAAATGCCTCTTTCCTTACAATTCTGTTCACCCACCTCTTCTTCCTTCCGCCTCATTTATCTGCAGACCTTCAATTAGGCTTTCGAGAAGGCAGAGGAGTGCTGTCGCCAGGTCCGTAGGGGACCGTGGGAAGTGATGTATGTAGATAATGCAATGAGAGCAGGTGAAAGAAGGGCTGTTCTCTCCTGTTCAAGAAAATAGAAGTGACGCCCCTGTAAACTTTCAGAAATGCAATATCAAATTCATCCTAGGTGACCATACGCTCAAAATACGGTGAGAAACCAACCCATGCTGCTTAGTCATCATTATTATTCACATGATAAAGAAGGGAGCCCTGGGTTAAAGAGCTAGCATATCCAAGATCCTTTTTGTTCGTTCTCATGGGAAAAGTCACCAGCTAGTTAGCTGAGTCTATCATTTCAAAGTGAGGCCTTTTCCACTCCAGTTAAAGGAAAAAATTCGGGGCTGGCCCCGTGGCAAAGTGGTTAAGTTCACCCCCTCTGCTATGGCGGCCCAGGGTTTCGCTGGTTCAGATCCTGGTTGCAGACATGGCACCCCTCATCAGGCCACACTGAGGCAGCATCCCACATGCCACAACTAGGAGGACCCACAACTAAAATATACAACTATGTACTGGGGGGGGGGGGGGGAGGAGAAAAAGAAGAAAAAAAAAAAGAAAAGAAAAGGAAAAAATGCTTTGATAACCCAAGTTTCTTGTATTTATTCCTGCATTCCGTTGCATTCACCTCAGATCTAGCTCATGTTCAGATCAGCAATTATCGGGTTTATTGCCCTGGCCCACCTGTACTCTTTGCTTCTGATTGCTTGTTTTACTGCAATCTCCCCAACCATACTGCTGTTTGTCTCCTTTTAAAATTAACCGTGTGTGTTAGTAGAGGTTCTTCAGAGAAATAGAACTGATAGGATATATATATGATTATATATTATATATATGACTATGTATTGCATACATACTATAGAAAATAAATATGTTAATTTCCTTATAAAAATTCCTCATAATCTCTTTATATATGATATACATGTTATATACTATATATAAATATATATAAAGAGATTTATTATAAGAAATTGGCTCACACAATTATGGAGGCTGGCAAGTTCAGAATCTGTGGAGCCGCTCTCTCAGTTCAGGTCCACAGGCCAGCGGGCTGCTGTAGAGCCGGGAAGAACTGATGTCCTGGTTTGAAGGCCATCAGGCAGGAGAATTTACTCTGACTCAGGAAAGGGTCAGCCTTCTGTTCTATTCAGACCTTTAGCAGATTGAATGAGGCCCACCCATTTTATGGCTGGCAATGCACTTTACTCAGTCTACTAATTTAAGTGTTAAGCTCACCCAAAATCACCCTTACGGCAGCACTCAGAGTAATGTTTATTCAAATATCTGGGCACCCCATGGCCCAGCCAAGTTGACACATAAAATTAACCATCACACCATGTAATTCATCTGTCAGCAAACTTTTTCTGTAAAGGGCCTGATAATAAATATCTTAGGCTTGGCAGACAATAAGTATCTCTTGAAACTTGTTGAAAGAAGCCACATACAATATCTTAAACAAATAGACATGGCTGTGCTCCAATAAAATTTTATTTATAGAAGTAGGAGAAGACCAGATTTGATCCACAGACATTAGTGTGCTGACCTCTGATATAACTTATGTAGTAATCACATTGTAATCTCTCAACTTGGGAACTATGGTTAACTCCTCAGCAGCCGTGGTACCAAGTCCTTTGCAGTCTGGTTCTAACCCAGCCTCTTAGCCTTTAATTTCCTTTGTTCAGTCCATATACTCTGTACCCCATTCAAACCTAACTCTTAATTTATGACTTTCAGGCCCAATATCCTAAATTCATTTTGTTCTGTCAACTTGGAATGTCCAGTAAACAGTGAATTAAATTTCCAGAAGACATCGCTTTTTGTAGCCAGCTGGTTAAAATTCTCTTTAGGTGGGAAACGTTTTTCCTCAATCACCAGGTTCAATTGTCTGCGAACTGCTTCTCTGCCATTTGGTTGGCTGAGTGAGAGTCTCCTTAAATTTCAGGTTATGCAGTCTACATTTCTTTTTAATATTGCAACCAACACTTATAGACTTATTAATGCCTTTTACACGAGCATTTTCATATTGTTAGTTTGTCTGCTTGTTTAGTTATTTGCTATGTATTTATCTGCTTTTGTAAATAGATATAGATCCTTTATAAACGCTATGTAACTGACTGATTCACAAGCTTCTTCAAAGTCCTATCTTCTGCAAAGGTGAAACATAATCCAGTCTCCTCCCATCCCTAGTGACAATAATAGTTATCGCCCACTGGACATTTAGCGTGAAAAATACTGCTCTAAGCTCTATTAATAAATTAACTAATTTAATACTTAATGATAACCTTAGAATTTCAGCTCCATTTTTATCTTCACTCTATAAATGAAAAACAAACAAACAAACAAAGGGCAGAGCCTTTGTGTCTTGACCAACACTGCAAACTTGCAAATCCAAACCAAGAGTCTGTCTCTAAAACACTATGTGGAGCCAAATCTCATATATATCCAGTTGCTTAAATTAGGAGGGAGAGAAAAGGTTGATATTTATACTTTTGTCTAAAGACTGAGCTGAATTTTTGATATATGAAAGATTGTGAGCATTACAAGTATGGTATACATATAAAAATATGTTATAATTTGGTACAACTACTATTTGCTAAGAAATATTAGTTTATTATGCAGTTAATTGTCCCTCTCCATTCAGGTATGAGCAAAGGCAGTTTCTTTCAAAGACGTATCCATATGCCTCTCAGTATCTAACACATGACATGGACCATGATAGGCTTTCAAGAAACTTCTTTTGAAACAAATGAGTAGAAAATGTGTATATGTATAAAGTTTTATTTTATGTCAGCATCTGGAATTTGGGATCCAATTTCTTTGGGGACGGGAGTGTGTGAAGGAGTGCTGTGATACTGAATGAGCGAGATGACTCAGTTTGTTCACTTGTTCTTGCTGAGAGCACTCATGCTACGAGACTCTTTTTTAAACCAAAAAGACTCAAGAGGCACATGAATTAAATGATTTCCTTTGACCTTCAGCAGAAAAAGACATGCCCTGATTCATTGTTATTTTTCACAAAAGTCACTAGCTATTAAATTCAGCATAAATGTGACTCACCGGCCATGAGTTATGTCTTTTGCGTACTAATCAGCAGTCCACATATTATGAGGTGGCAAACACTTGAATCTAAGACTGTTGGGTAGTAAATTGAAAATATGCATTTTTCAGAATATTAATAGTGATAGTTCATAATTTTATAGATCCCTTCATACAAGGATTTCAATAAAACTTGGAAGTCTTAATTAAACCTATTTTGGGTTTAATTTCCCTTTAAATAAGTGCAGAGTGGTTCATAATATCATTATATCTTATTAGATGTTAGAAATGCCCAAATCATTCTTTAAAAATTACTATTGTGGGGCCCACCCAGTGGCGTAGTGGTTAAGTTCCCGGAGTTTGCCAGTTCTGATCCCGGCATAGACCTATGCACTGCTTACCAAGCCATACTGTGGCAGCCGTCCCACATACAAGATGGAGGAAGATGGGCACAGATACTAGCTCAGGGCCAGGTTATATGTGGGACGCCTACCACACCTGGGATCCAAACCAGCGAACCCCAGGCTGCTAAGGCAGAACATTCGAACTTAACCGCTGCACCACCAGGCCAGCCCCTGATGAGTTTTTAAAAAGTAAATAAAAAATTGAATGAAAGAGGAAATTGTTCTGCAGTGGTCACCTTCTAATGAGCACATGCAAGGCTGCTTTTTTCTTATTGGGTTTGAGCCATCCTTAAAGGCATTTTATCAAGGAATCATATTCATTTTAATGAACATTATATGAAACTCATGTTCTCATATTTTATCATTAGCCATGTGTATGCTGAAAATTTCAATCCCCATCACTGTAAGAGTTTAGATATCCCTTTTAAAACTAGACTTCAGTTATACATAAGAAATTTGAGCTTGGAGCGCTAGTCATTTGTTCTATATGAGGGAATGTAGATATTCTAATTTTTAATTTAAGGAAAAATATTGAAAAACAAAGAAACAATAGAAGAAAAAACAAAGTGCCTTCTCACGGAAGTAACACACTACTGTATTCAAGTTATCTGTAACTCCTCAACCAAATTTTGATTCTAAAATTATGGTCCAGATCTTGACCAAAATACAGAATGGGGTCAATGAGGTCATTAAAGATCTGGCTTCCTCTCACTTTGCCTCCTCTAACTCCGCATGGCCAAATGCACTATTGAATATCACTGTTAGACACTCACTCATTCTCTTCCTAAGCCAAACCTGACAAATTCAGAATGTATATCATGATCCTTCCCACCAACCATGGGCCCTTGCTGCCAAAACACCTACATCACTGGGAGTTTCATTGGACGCCTCTGTTCAGCCACAGGGGCGGGAACCCCTACCTGCTTTCTTCCCACAGTTTTCATCATCTGTAGTACCAAATGTTTCCTCATTTTTGTAGATTAATATATATGTTTCTTATCAGGATTTGGGCTTATTACTTAATGCCCATCTGCTTCCTTGAACACTTGAGAAACCCCATCTAGCACTTTTCCGGTTTCTCCCCTAGGGAAAATACAATATTCTTTCCACTTATATTCTCTCTCTCTCCCTGATCTCAATAATCAGGGAGCTAAAATGACAATGATGCTCACTGACTTCTACTATTTCATGTTGCCTATAAAGCCATGTCCTACAGCTGCTTTAATCTCTTATCTTCCCAACTTCCCCACGTAGTTGCCCACCCAAACATGCCTAAACTTGCCACACCCACTACGAACTGTGAGCGTTGGACTGCCAGCTGGAGCCAGGCTTTACAACTGGGACAAAATTCCTATCCACTGCAGAACCACTTTTCCCTTCCTCCTCAGTGCTGCTGTCCACATTGCCTAGTCCCATCGATGATCCGTTAAAATCCCAAATCTTATCACAGCAGCACTGAGAAAGTTGTGTAGATGACCCCCTTTTATTATTTGAGCCATATAGAAGATCACACCTTCCCCAGCTTCTTCACACCTTTATTATTTTCTTGGTTCGAAGTGGAGAATATATTTTAAATTTCAACCTTAAAATAGATGAAAATGTATACATTGTTACTACTTTTTAAACTTCTAGGTTTTTTCCCGTTTTTTAAAGATGGATTTATAGTAACAATAATTTGTTTTATGTTCCTGCTCCTAAGATGTAAGACCCCTCAAAAACATCAAATTTGGATATTTTTCTTCATATCATAAAAGTAATGCTTGTTTGTCATGGAAATTTTATAAGATTATAAGAGTAAGGTAAAAACATGATTTTATTTTCACAGAAGTTTTATAGGATTATGAGTAACATAAAAACAAAGGATATTTACTGATTCCTTAGTATGTGCTGTGAAAAATACTACTCACACGAAATTACCTAAACCTCTCAAAACTTATACAGGGTATAAACTATTACCATCTTCATTTTCCATATGTGCAAACTTAAGCACAGAGAAATTAAGTAATTTGCAGAAATCATACAATCGGTTAGCATTTTATAAGAAATAAATCATATTTTGTTAAAATTTATTTTAGACATACTTTTAAAAATTCCATATCACTTATTCACATAGCTATACCATAATTCCTTTAGGAATTTCACTATTTCTGAAAATTTTTCCAATTTTGTTCTATTTTTATAATATTTCAAGTGACATTATAAATACAAGTCTGACATCCACTTCTACTAAATGAGTTTCTTGAAGGAAGAAACCCTGTTTGATTCATCGTTAAATTCTCCTTCCTTCTTAATTTATCCCCTCTACTCAATGGCATTTAATATAGTAGCTTAAACACACATAGTGAATGACCAATAGTTGTTTGTGGAATAATTGATTAACGACTCCGTTATTGAGTTTAGGAGTCTGTCGGGCACACATTTGAAGCTGATGGTATGGAGTTTCCTAAGCTCATTTCTGATGTTTCCTGTGGCCACTACCAGAGGCAGAAATATAAGCAGAATGGCACCTTGATTTGACCCAATGTGACACGCTTTCCGTGCTAACATGCTTACTCTTAAGAAGTCTTCAGGATTTTCATGCTGAAATGTGCTTTTCTATGATATTATTTAAAGTCTCATTGCATTTTTGAGTCTCTAAAGATTCCAGCTGCAGCAACAGCGGGAGCACGGCTCCAGACCCTTTCAAGAATCCAATGCATTTTCTGACGACTTCTGTATTTTTATGTATAAATGAATGAATAATCTAAAAGTGGTAACAGTTTCATAGTAGCCTTACTATGATGTGTTAAAAAAGAATGATATAAAGAACTTTATTTTGGAGGGAAATTAGCAAACTGCTCAGCCCCTCTGCTTCATCTGAAACTCCCTAAGCAATTTTCTGAACTTTATTTTTGAGCTTTTCTTAAAAGTAAAGAATCTTTTAGAAAAGTCCATCCTTCTATTTGCCATTTTGTAATAAAGTATGATTACTTACCTCTCCATTTTTAATTAATAACATTTTCATTGAGAATTTCCAGCTGTGCCTATTTTCAGACACCACATTTGTTGAAATTAAATACGCGGTTTTCAGAATAAAGCTATATTCTTCTTCACTTAAATGATCAGTTTTATTGCAGAATTATACATCTTTGTTAGTTATACTTTGTGAAATTGTTCCTCATGTTATCATCTCTCAAGAGTTATATTCAAGGTGTTATATGTACGGCAACATATGAATTCTGCTATTATCAAACATCTCAGCTTTTATTCCACATTTAATTTCCCATAAACATTATGTTTCAACTTCTCAGTTTCTCTCTTATATATATTAACTTTTAAGAAAAATGTGAATGCATGGATTTATTTTTGAAGACTTGTTCATCATCATGATGTGTTAGGGTCATTTGAATAAATAATTTTTCTAAGATCTTTTTTAAATACCTTGTCAATTTTTTTTTACATAGGCTTTACTGTCTATACTACATAAAATATGAAGCAGATTTATTATTCCTGAGATAAAAACTTCATGCCTGGCTTACTATTTTTGTAGTAAATAACTTCACTCTGAGTATATTATACGTCTAAGTATTTTCAAAAATTTTAATACCATTTGTATGAGGACTTTTAAGCTATCCTATTCTGAAATATTGTTTGTTGAGCTTGATGATATATTTATGAAACTTTTGCAAACTGGCAACAAAGTGTCTTAGTGGAAAAAAAACATGTTAGACCGAAACTCAGGATTCCTGGATCTTAACTCCAATTCTTTCCAGCTAGATTTCCTTTTGCAACTCACCTCATATCTCTGAGTCTTTACTATTATTTGTAAAAGTTTTATAACAATAATCTATTTCAATAGTAAAAGCATTTTGGAAAATATCTTACACAGGATACTTTGAAAGCAGGAAACATGCGTGGTGAGTGGAATATTATATGCATCTAACGATTTTTCAAAACTTTCATCTTTGGTGTTCAATATGGCCAGTGGTAGAGAAAGTTGACATAAATGACCTCTCTCACTTACTTACTGTGTAACTTAAGGCAAGTTACTTAACTTCTCTGATTCAGTCTCCTTATCCTAAATTTGTGATGACATTAGGAGTTGTGATGAATGTGTAGCAATGTATATAATGCAGCTAGATTTTTCTAGCACATAGTAAGAACTCTTGAGCAATAATTAATATTACTAAGCCCTTTGTCCCGCCTTGCCCCAAAAGAAAACTCAGTTTGTTAGTCCACACTTTTAAATTGATAAAATCCTTTCCCCTCAAATAAAGCCTTTTTTCCAGCTTTTAAACATGCTTCCAGTGCTGGCTGTTTGAGCCTCTTTCTGCGTGTCAGCCACACACATAGGCCGCACATATATTTGTATATGTGGTAAAAAAAAAAAAAATCTGTGAATTACTTAAAAACCTTAACATTATAAACAAGAATTCAGTTACAAGCTGTGCAGTTAAGAATAATATCGCAGACTCATTCTGATGTAAACAAGGATTTATTTCATATTGAAATATTAACAAATATTTACTAATTATCTAAGAATTAGTAATTCAGTTTACTATAGCAATATTCAACTTCAAAATTCTTTGGCGGCATTAATATCCTATTTCTCATGATTAATATAGGATCATTCTCTTCGTGAATAAATAATACATTATTTACATTACATTACTTTGACCTCATAATTTATTGCCACTTTTAGGCACTTCAGAGATAGAATTTAGAAACGTCTATGAAGACATTTTCTGGATCTTTTCAGCTGTTGTTTAAATTGTAACAGAATTGTTTGATAATGATTGGAGTGGCACTTAGCGGCTCTGTAAATAATTATGTCTGAGACTGTGTGATAACTTAAAAAGTACCAGTTAGATCCCAACTTTTCTTCTCCATTGCCTAAAAGATGGAGTCTCACTTCCTCTGCCTGTGGACCAAACCCGTCAACAACTTGATAAGACACAGCCTTCCACAGTGGAAGCTGTCTCCTTAGAACAATACATATACAGACTATTTTTCACTCCCGTCAACCTCCATTCTATTCTCTCCTTCCATTTTATGTCGTCTAAGACCAATTCCTCTTCCTCAGATGCTCTTTTCTTCCCAAAAGAATAAATTGCTCATTTAAAGACAAATTTCCAAATTGTTAATTGTCTGCATTTTTTAATCACATAAAAACTGTCAATATCTTTACAGAAATAAAAGAAAGCACCAAAAGTATACCCAAAAAGACCACAAAAACTTTCATAATCCTACCTACCCAGAAATAATTCACTCTCTATATGTTCTCATATAGGTACATAAACGTAGTTAGACATTTTTACAACAAAGAATTATATTATGCATACTGAGTGATAGCTTATTGTGTGTTAATGTATGAAGAATTTGTATGTAAATTGGTTTATTTTTGCATCTCTATTAAAGCTTAATTATACAATATTTTATGTTTTTATTTTTTGATGAGAAAGATTGACCCTGAGCTAACGTCTGTGCCAATCTACCTCTATTTTGTATGTGGAATGCTGCCACAGCGTGACCTGAAGAGTGAATGTAGGTCCGCACCCAGAATCCAAACCTACAAACCCCGGGTCACTGCAGAGGACTATGGAACTTACCCACTATGACGCCAGGCCAGCCCCCGAATTTAAGGATACGTGCAACTTGGAGACATAAGAAAACCAACACAAAAAATTTTGCAAATTTCTTAAAAACCAGAACATTATCAGACTTGTTAAAGTTAGCTGTGTATCCATTCCCATTCACATAACACAGAGTGACCCCTGTCCTAAATTCCTATTTATCATTTTAAATTTTGTATGCATGAATTTACCACACATTTATGTGTCTCTAACCAATATCTTTAGTTTTGCTTGCTTTTGAAAGTTTTTTTAAATGGAAATCATTCTGTACACTTTTATGCAAGTACCCTTGTTTACTCAATGTTGTGTTTCTAAGTTGTATCCATGTTGTTTAATGTAATTGCATTAATTTTCACTACTGAATGAAGTTCACTGATTTTTACTACTGTGTGTGAAATCTATAAATGTACCATAATTTATTTCTCTATTCCTCCATTGATGAACACTGGGTTAATTTTAGGTTTTTGCTCTTATAAACATTGATGCTATGATAACTCTTGTACATATCTTAATAAAACTAGACAAGAACATGGACAAGTTATTTTTTAGACTTAGTTTCCACATTAAAATATTTAAAGAGGAGAAACTAGTTTTAATACTAAATTTTATTTAATTCATTATGTCAAAAATATTTTCATTTCAACCTACTGACTAAGACAGCCTTAACCATTCCCCTCAGTTTGACTAAACTTTAGACAGGTTTCTTCATGACTGTAGGTCTCTGACCTCTGTTTCCTTAGAGCCTTTACTTTAGAAAGCTTGTGATTGTAAATTATTTCTTCGCCCTTTTGAGACGTAAATCTTCTTCCAGTCTCTTGATACTTTTTTCTCAAGGACTTAAGAGTTATCCTTTTGAAATATAATCACCATGAAGAATGGAAGCCCTGTCCTCCATTCTGTGTGTCAGGTAAGAGCCTAATTTAGCTAAGTGTCAATTAGCAAACACAGGTGGCCTAATCACACCGAGCAACCTCTCAGCTGATATCCTCTAGTGCCTTCCCACTGGCTCTTTGAGCGTAACTGAGTTCGGTCCCTCTCCCCTATTGCAATAGTTTTGAATAAAGTCTTCCTGGCCTCTGCTGCAATTTTTCTTTGACAATATAAAACTATAAAATCACTAACGATATATGTTTCATTGGATTGGTTGCACTGACTCTTTGAAATCTGGTATGTATTTTACCTTTACAGCGAGCACGTCTCAACCCAAACTAGTCTCAAGTGCTCAATAGCCACCTGAAGCCAGTGACTATCATTTCTGATAGGGCAGCCCTCAATATATACCTAGCTTAGAAGCCAAATGATAGGATAGAAGCCAAATAACCTAACATGGAATTCAAACGACTGGATCAAAGGCTATACACATATTGAACTTTATAGTTTATTGCCCAAATGTTTTACACAATGGTCTTAAATTCTCTCTTCAACAGTGGGCAATATAACTGTTATTTAATGTTCTCGCCTATACCTATTATGTATAACTCATTAGTTTTGCCAGTCTTGTTGGTGCCGATGGTAGCTTATGATGTTCTTAATTGCATTTTCCTGAATACTAATGTGATTGAGCATCTTTTCCTAGTTTTATTCACTGTTGTGTTTGTTTTTTGTAATATGCCTGATTATGTAAAATGCCCCTTTCCTTACTCAGATTTTACTTTTTCTTATTGATTTACAGAAGTTGTTTTTATGCTACAGATACTCCTTTTTTACTTGCAATTATTTTCTCTTCATCTGTGTCTCTTTTCTGATTTTTTAAGATGTCTGTTGATGAACAGTAGTTCTGAATTTTAATGTTGTAAAGTTAATGTTTCAATCTATTTTATAGTTTGTACTTGTTGCCTATTTTTAAGAAGCCTTTCCCTAATTGTGATGTCATTAAACATATTTACTCTGCTTTCTTCCAAATGTTATAAATTTGTCTTTTACATTAAGTACTGAATCAATTTGGAATTGTTTTAGGGTATATTTTTGTTTAAGGATGTGACTGTATTTCAATATGATCATTATTTTTTACAACATTTGATGAATAGTACACTTTTCTCAAAGAATTGTAAATTTTAGCTCTGCTATATAATTTTTTTCCTTTTTTTTTCAGTGATTATTGCTAAGTTACATTTTTTCCATCTGAGATTTCAAATGTATTGGTTTAAAGATTTTCGGTGTATTCTCCTTGTCTTTTGAAACATTGCCCAAAATATTATTACAATGCCACTTTGATTTTTATTATTTATTTGTGTTAGCTTATTTTTCCTTTAGCATTCTTAAGAATTGTTTATTTTGCTAATATTTTCAATTAACTTGTCACTTTATTTTCCTTTTTATTCTAGCTTTTTTTCTATGCCTAATATTTATGCTTTTAGCCTTATAATCATCAACTCTAACTCTGGTTTTACTTTCCTATTACCTAAGTAGAGTGCTTAGGATGTTATTATTTCACCTTTTTCTATTTTAAATATAAACATTTTGAGGCTCCATCTTATTTTGCAGGTTACTGGAGATGCAGTTTTAAAATTTGAAACATAGCATTTTCATTATTAGTTCTAAGAATTAAAAAAAAAAATCCATTTAATTTTCCTTTTGGGAAATATGACTTTTTTTTTAGAAGTGTATTTTTAAATTTTGAAATATATGAGGAATAGTCCTATTACTTCTACTTTAATCTTATTTTGGTCATAGGATGTGAGTTATAGAATATAAATTCTTAACAAGAAGTTGTCTTCTTTTATAGCCTAGTATATGCTACTCTCCCATGAGTACTTGAGGAGAATGTGTGTTATCTAATTTGTATACAAAATTTTATATATGCCATACAAATTTAGCCTTTTAATAGAAAATTGTTGTCTTCAAATATTCTGAATGTTTACTGTATTTTTACCTATTAATATTAGAGAGACATGCACTGAAATCATTCCACATAACGCCATATTTGTAATTTTTTCCTACATTTCTATCAAATTTTGCTTCATGTATTTTATAACCATTATTGTAATCAGATATACAAGAATTTGTATCTCTTCCTGGTAATTAACCTTTCATCCTTGTGTTGTGACTCTCCTAAAATGTGTTTTACATTATCTCAACATATATTTTATCTGATTTTGATACAGCTACACCAATATTCTTGGGTTAAAACTTTTCTCATATTTTCCCACCTACTTCCAATCTGTCTATGTGTATATCTCAAAAATATATTGTTGAAATTTAGTTTATCTATCCAGTCAGGCACACTTTGGCTTAGAACTAACATATTTAATTCATTTATATTTATTGCAGATACTGACATATTTGGACTTCTATCTACTAGCCTCTGGTATGTTCTACCACTTATTTGTATTAGGTACTATTTTTTCCCTTTTGTTAGTTAATTTTTCTGTTTGTTTTTCATATTGATTTCCTTTTCCATTGCCTTCTCTATATTTTGTACTTCTATCTATTTAGCAGGGGAGTTGAAAGTTTACCAAGTATACTTAAATTCTTAAAAAGTAATATCTTTATATCTCTGAGACAGCACTTATTTTATTCTGATTGTTGTTCTATCTTTCATTCCCTCCACTAGCTTTTGAATAATTTGTAAAGGGCTGGGTTTATGTCTAATTCAATGTTTTATATCACAGTATCTATGTCTGATGCACGATAAGAGTTCAATTAATATTTTTAGGCTTAAAGTTATTTATTTGAAAGCTGAAAAAAATTTAGCAAACCAGTGGAGGTCTTAGAACACTCCTGAAACAATATTTGCATATTTTTTCTTAGCAATAACAGGGAAATAAATTATTCTTATTTCAGTAAGACTCTCTTTCATATTGTGATTATAAATGACATGAAGAAAAAATGTTCTTAATGGGAATCTGTTATTACATACATAAAATTGTTTCCGTGTGTAGGGAGGAGATATAATTTGATCAGCATTTTGTTGCATATAGGTAGCTAGCTGTAGCTGAGGTCTCCACCCTAAAATCGTGTTCATGGAAATCTTGGTTCTGTGACTCCATTGTGCTGATTAGGATTTGAGATTTTTGCAGACAGAATTGGTCAACCCTAGCCATGGAGATTGTGAGAGAATAAGTCAAGATATGTGGGGTAATGCAATTCTGATTGTCTGGTTTTTTGTACCATTGCCTAGATAGCAGGATGTCTAAACTGGTTAAACATTCTAAGGCTTACCTAGTTCTCTCTCTATCACTGTGTTCAAAGGTACAGAAACACTTTGTAAAAGCCGAATGGCACTGATTCTTCCCCAAGAAGGAATATTAAGCTGTGATCAGTACTCAGGTTTCTCTGACACTAAAGTCTAGTCTCTTTCCTCCAGGGTAGGTCTCATTCTGGAATTAATTCATCAGACTCAATAAAGCTTCTTTTCAGATAGTGACAAACAACTTTTAGAAAAGGTCTATTTGGTGTTGCATTTATAATGTTTAAATGCAAGCAGCTCTTCAATCAAATGATAAGTTTTAAAGTTGAAAGTGTAATTTTTCATATTTTATTGCTCACACTGGTATAGTGATGTATAATTCCTTTTTATTGTTAGAAGTAATTCATGCATGGCCCTTTCTCCTAAGGTGAAATGGGTTGAGATAACTACCGAGTTAGCAGATAAGCTGGCAATTTGGGGACCCCGGCTGTTTAATAGATAAGCACTAGAAAAGTTGTCAAAAAACTGTTGGAGGAGAGAAATTTGCAGTTTCTATCCTCTGTTTTTTTGTGCACCTAAACAAAAATTCAAACCCTCTTATTATCCTTGCTTCTAAGTAGCAAGGGCTCATTTCAGCATCTCCCGCACAAAACTCTCTAAACAATGCCCCTTATATTCTGGGTGTATCCATTGCCTATGACTTTCCGTTAAAAATGGGGACCATTTCCAAGATGCATATTTTTTATGAGAAAATAGAATAAATATATAAGTGGAGAAATATCCAGTAATCAGAGACACGCTAATTAAAACTGTATATATATATATAGTTTTAAATATATCTATGTATAGACATATATAGACACCTAAATCATACACATAGTTTTAAATGTGTATATATGTGTGTATATGCATATGGAATATATACGATTAGCAAATATTTTTGAGTGACAACCATCCATCCACCTTCGTGAGGTTGCTATTACTCTCTGAGCTTCCCACTTGGGTCACTTAGCCTTCCTGTTGATTCCCGGTGTAAATCTTTATCCCACCACTTGTGCTTATTTCTCAGTTTTTAATTACAGGTTTCATGTATGCCTCTTGGGTTATAAACAACAAACAATGACTTTGCCCAAACTTAAATGCAGATAATTTATTGCCAGAACATTTGGAGAAAAAAGTCTGGGATTGGACTAGAAAAGAGCAACCCCACAAGGTCAGGGAGCATGTGGTAAGTAAGCATGGTTTTGTCACAGAGACCCAGCCAGTTTTAATCACTCTCTATTTAGTCCAAGATTCAGATTCTAGGGAGGGAGGCTCCAGTATCTTGAGTCCAGGTGTTGAGTAGGGCTAGGTATGTGATGCGCCAGACTCTACGTGGATGCTCCTTTCTGTATGCCGTGGGAATGAGTCTACCCTCCAGAAAGAAATCAGTTACTGCTGGGAAGGGAGAAGGGATGATGAGAAAAGATGTCCGTTAACTAGTTTTATGAGCTCCTTGAGTTCTATAATCATGTTTCTTTATTCTTGTCTAACATAATGCGGTCACAGAGTGGAAGTTTAATAAATTTGTGCTGACTCATAGTGCTGTACTAAATAAAACTGACGCTGTTTGGTGACATAATTATAGAAATAAAAACATTCATTTTCCTCAGCAATTACCTTTTATTCTCCTCTTTCTCCTAAGAAGTGTATCTTAAAAAATGATCGAAAGAAGAAAAGCAATTTACCAAAAAGTGACTGACCTCAAAATATGCACTAGATTCAGCAGATACAATGGTAAAAAAGGCAAAATGTCTCTACCATCGGAGCCCCCAGCTTATGCGGAGCGAGTCATGTAGACCAGTGAGTCATGATGCTGTTCTCAGAAGGGCTGGTACCGAGAAGATTGATACTCCTCACAACATTACTAAAATACACCCAAACTGGAAACACCCCAAAGCTCCCATCACAGGGGAATGGTTCTGTAAATTCTCTTAAGTGCACTCAATGGAGTATTATTCAGACACTAATCATAAATATGAAGTTTCAAGGGCAACCTGGAAACATTAAAAATAAATACAAAATGGTATGAGTTATATATAATTGTGACTATGAAAATATGAATTTATATGACTATGTAAAGACTTGGAGACAACACAGAGAAATGAAAACAACTATTGCTAGAAAAACAGGTGTTTTATTTTTCAGTTGACCTTAGGCTATTCTAATATGGTTATATAATAAGTTAAATGTATATGGAAAAGTTTGGGCTATTTATTCAGTTTTCTCATTATTCAACAATAAAATACTCTAAAATTGCTCCCTTACCTGTTAGTGGGATGTAATTCTATTTTTTAACTCACAGCTGTGGTTTCTGCTCTGGATGCCTGGGGAGACTGTCATTCTGCGTTCATCTTTATTTATTCCTCATAAATTCTTGTCTCTGCTCTGTGGGAGCACCTGTGCTTTGGGGACAAGGAAAGAAATGTGTTGGTGGTTCAATAGATTTTAGTTAGATTAAATGGCTGCTTTAGACCCTTGCTAATATGGTTTTTTAAATTACTTTTTATTACTCTCCAATAGCACATCTCTATGTAGGAGTTTCAAGTGCTTTAAACTCTCTTTATCCAAACTTAAAACCTCATTCTCACCCCAAATCTTCTCTTTCTCCTGGATACTCTATTTCGGTGGAATTCTCCAAAGTGGACCGGTTCTAACATTTTCTCCAAATGCAAGATCTATGACTGATGCTGTGGATTTTGACATGCCCACTCTAGACTGTTCAGTCCTCTGTTATCATCTTCCTTGTCCTTCTAACAGTGCCTTTCTGTTTTGCTCAGACTATTTTCTTCTGTTCCGATTCTGCTTATACACTGCTGCTACACCTTCTGACAGGGATCAAATGACATCATCTCTCTCTTTTAAAACCTCTAAAAGGCTCGCCATGCATTACTTAAGCACAAATTCTGTAGCTCAAACTCTTGCCTCCTTTTGTGGCATTATCTTCCATGACTCTCCTACTCCTACCTTATAAACTAACCACACTGGCTGCCTTCCTGTCCCTGGATCCCATACTGACTCTACATCTCCATGTCTTTGCTCATGTTTTGTTTTTTCTTTACTTGGAATGTCCTCCCCTGTCAGGCCCTAATCATTCAAATTCCTACCTATCATTAAATAAATATTTAAACAATTTTATCATGCTTTTTGTTATTATTCTAAATAGATTTCATCTCCTTTCTTTCAATCCAAATGGAACCCTGCGTGTGTCCCCTTTTACAATGCTTCATCTGCTTTATTATAATCTTAACAGTGGTTAGACTATGTACTCTCTGAGCACAGGGACAGCCCGTTTTCATCCTGGCATCCGCCTGCAGCATCTAGCCCAGAGCCAGGGCTTGGTTTTTGTCTTGAATTAAAGGCAGCCTCCAAAATTGTTGAAAATAATTTGTAGGATTAGAGAGTATGAATTTTTATTTCCAGTTTAACTATCTTCTTCATTCAGAGGAAAGATACAAATGGGAAATCAGAAGGGGGTCCTAAGGAGGGAAGGAAAGGAGAGAAAGATGAGGGAGAGAGATGAATGAGAAGTGTCTTCTAGGATTTGATGACTAATTTAAACTTTGATAAATTTAGAGAAAGGATAAAGTTTTCTGTGTGTGTGTGTGTGTTTGTACTCCAAACCAAGCAGTTTGGGTGTGTCAGTTGAAGAAATGTATTAGTGAAATATGATACTTTATTACATCTTCTGAACGTTTTGATCAATTAATTTTTAATTATTTTAATGTGACTTGATTTTTTATTTTATTAGAGACATCATCTTTATAGCCGGTACCCTGCTAAGATGTGTAGTGCTCGTAAAGATGGTTAGTTCCGCATGGAAAGTAGCACAGCTGAATGAGCCCGGGTAGCTTTCATGTCAGTGGGCCTGCTTTACATTCTGACTCAGCCCACTACTATCCACTCCAAAAGAAATGTTAGACACAGCACGTTAGCGTTTGCTGAACTGATGTTTCCACCACCCTTAGTAACTTCTCTGACTGATCAGGGTGAAGGCGTAAGGAAACCAGCTCTGCCTTAGGAACAAAGCGCTGAGCTGAGTCATCATTCCTTCTCATATTGCCCTCAACTTCTTTTTCTCTCCCCAGTGCAAACAGGTATTTCCTCTCACCAACTCCAGGCTTGATCTCCACCAGGGTCAAACCCTTCCCATGTGCAGTCATAGTTACCTCTTTTTCTGTCGCATTATCTGACTGTAATATTTTGTTTGAAGTACTTGAATTTATACCCATCCCGGGCTCCCTTCTGTTCATGCTGCCATCTCTTTTTCCTACAGCTTCCTTTTTATCTCCTTACAGCCCAGTGCTGAATGTTCTCCCCTGATTCTTGGACATCTTCCTCCTATGTGTTGCTGGGTACCAAAAAAAGCAATCAGGTGGCTGTTTGGCATAGCCACTTAAAATTATTATTGATAATATTAGAAGCTAAGATTAAATAAGTATCTAAAACATGCCAGATTCTGTAGAAAGTAGTTTACATTCTTGTATTTTGTCTTTAAAGTTAACCTAGAAGATGGGCACTATCCTAATTTTAAGAAGGATGGAACTGGGGAAGGTTAAGGGATTTGTCTGAGGAGGACCAAGGCGGTAGGTCCCAGAGCCAGGACTCATAGGCTAGCAGTCTGCTGAAGAGCCTGAACTCGTAGTCACTAGGCTTTGTTGTTTTCTATTGTATTTGGGCATTCTGGGTCACTTGGAATGGGTGGTTAGGCTTGGCAAGATGTGAAGTAGCTTTAACAATTAGGATGTGAGCGGTCTCTGAGACAATCTTGGTTGGATTCTATGACATCACTTTTTTGCTGTGTACCCTTGGGCACATCACTTAGCATCTCTGAGATTCTCATTTCTCATCTATGGAAGGAGAATTATAATATTTCTCCCCGCCTGTGTTCTACTAAGATTAAATGAGATCATCCAAGGGAAATTCTTTTGAAATTTTACAGACATTAATCATTGGTGTTTTAACGGTGTAATTTCAAGTCAGTATTACGTCTGTCTTCAGCCTGCACAGACCTGTGACTTCCTGGGGCATCAGAGGAAAACTGTGGACAGACAAACCTTCTTATCTAGCTGCCAGAATTTCACAGATGCCTAAGAGAAAGAATTACCTACAGCCATACGTTTCTAGACCCTCAGTCTCCTGTTCTCAGTGCATTGGAGATACTTCACTCGAGTTGGGGGGAGGGGAGGACCTACAGACAAAGCCACATCTCTACCTGATGTAATGATAGATTTCTGGATCAGGAGGGAACCTATGATAGACATACTTCACCTCTACAGTGCTTCAGAGAAATTTAGACTGTTGTATCCACAAAGATCCGGAGAATTGACAAGGTTAGTGGACCGACTGAGGGCACATAATGAATTCCTGGCAGTGCCAATTTTAGAACCCAGGGACTCAGAGCCCCAGACCAGCGCCTGCTGGACTCTGGCAGGAGCTGCTCCTGGATACGGCTCCAGCAGGCTAAAAGGAAATTTGGAAGCAATTAATTGAACAGAGTCCAACTGTGTTCCTCTGTTTCTCCTAATGGAGAAAAATGCTTCATGGGGGAAAAAACCCTTCATAGGCTAAATATTTGAAATTTAACTATTTGTTTTGCCCTCCATCATGCTACTCTGCAATGATTCTTCCAAGCCTAGCCATTCTGAGCTGATAAGACAAAGAGAGGCCATAGAAGAAAATTTAACAACGCTACATCAGTAACCTAGCTGGGTTTTCTGACTCCTCACTGCTCAGCCAGCATGAATGAGAAGTGAATCAGTGATTAAATGCACGTTTTCCCCTTCTCCCAGTACAAAGAAAGTGAAGCCCCAGAATTGGAAGCTTCTGAAATAGCATCTTTTCTGTCTTTCCTATTCTATCCTCCCACTTCTTAAAGTCTTGAATTTGGAGATTAATCATGGCTAAAAGAAAAAGAAATTTGCCATGCTTTGTGGAAAAAATAAAAAAATAAAAATATTTACCAGGCAGGCAAAACTATGAAATTTTCTTTTGGAATCTATCCAATGTTTTGTAGTTACTTTATGTTAGTATTCTTGGGTAGGTTTCCGGGAGATCATGAGTTTTCTCTAATTATTTATGCATTTGCTCGTGTGTGCAATTGTTGGTCATCTTGTCCACTGCTGATTGCATGCAATTTGCAAAGTAGCCCATGACTTTCCAAAACAAAAACAAAAATGTAACCAGTAATTGAAGGAGAACATTATGTCATTAAACTACACATGGAAATATAACTATACACGCAGAATGTTAGTGGGATTAGTGCATTTTTTTGTTGAAGGAAATCAAATTATATTAAAAGGTTTAGCTTCATAAGCATGGAACTAGAGCAAACAATTTTGGGTAATCTCAACGGCATGTGTCAAGGTGCAATAGCCTGAAGTATATATATTTATGATAGGACTAGACCTGTCAAGAGACTGGGCGTTCATCTAACAGCAATGACGTCCTCTCACCTAGACAAAGCTGGAAACTTTTTCTTGAGGATGGTGATGATGATGATGGTGATGATGATGGTGATGGTGATAAGAAAGTATTCTTAAGGGATGTAGTTTTGAATAAACTTTTGTGTTTTCCAGAGAATATCATTGTGGATAGAAAATCACAGCTTAGAAAATTTGAGAAGCATCAGGATAAGTGTAAACCTTAGTGTGTATCACAATGATAGGGACAAAATAGTCTCTGTGTTAGAAGAATTTAAGTGTGCTCTTACTATGTCTTATTCTGGGGCTACAACAATTGAAAAAAAGAAATGATTCTACTTTTTGATGAACAGAGAATTTTAGGTAAATCTTACTAGCCAAAGATACCAATTTTTTTGAAATATGATCCTACCATGTATCCCTAGTAAAAGGTGAATAAGGATTATTTGACTACATTTTTTAAAAATGTTATCTTATAAAGCAGTTTTTGGTTCACAGAAAAATTTAGGGGATGGTACAGAGATTTCCCATATACTTTCTGCCCCCACATATGCATAGCCTCCCCCATTATCAACATCCCCCACTAGAGTGCTACTTTTTAAAAAATTGATGTGTCTACATTGATACATCATAATCAACCAAAGTTCATAGTTTATATTACAATTCATTCTTGGGGTTGTACATTACACAGATTTGGACAAATGTATAATTAAATGTTTCCATTATTATGGCAGCATACAAAGTATTTTCACTGCCATAAAAATCTCCTGTGCTCCACGTTTTCATCCCTTCCCCTCCTACTCACACTCCTGGCAAGAACTGATCTTTTTACCATTTCCATAGTTTTTCTTTTTTCAGAATGTCATACAGTTGGAATCATACAATATGTAACCTTTTCAGATTGGCTTCTTCTACTTGGTAACATTCATTTAAGCTTCCTCCATATCTTTTCATGGCTTGTTGACTCATTTCTTTTTAGCCCTGAATAATATTCTGTTGCCTGGATGTAACACAGTTTATTTATCCATTCACCCACTGAAAGATATCTTAGCTGCTTTCAAGTTTTGGCAATTATGAATAAAGCTGCCGTAAACATACATGTGCAGGTTTTTGTGTGGATATAAGTTTTTTACTCCTTTGGGTAAATACCAAGGAACCTGGTTGCTAGATCACATGGTAGGAGTATGTTGTTCTGTAAGAAACTGCCAAATTGTCTTCCAGAGTAGCTATACAATTTTGCATTCTTGCCAGCAACAAACGAGAGTTACTGTTGCTCCACATCCTCATCATCATTTGACGCTGTCAGTGTTGACAGATTTTGGTCATTTTAATAGGCATGTAGTGGTATCTCATTTGTTGTTTTAATTTGCATTTCCCTGATGACATACCACGTGGAACATCTTCTCAAATGCTTATTTGTCATCTGTATATCTTCTTTGGTGAAGTATCTGTTAAGGTGTTTGGCTCATTTCTTCAATCAGTTTATTTATTTTGTAACTGTTGAGTTAAGTGTTCTTTGTAAAATATTAGTAAATTAAATCCAACAATATATAAAAAGAATTATATATTGCTCAGCTTGATAAAGAATGTCTACATAAAGCATATCTACCTAAAAGAATATCTACATAATGTCTGAGAGCAGACATTATGATTTCTACTCTTTCAAATTTGTTAAGGTGTATTTTATGGCAGACTTATTTTTAAAATGTGAGTTTCATGAAGCACAATGTTCAAGGTCTCTGACATACACAAATATATGCTTCAGTTTCACTATTGCTTGCAATGTTGCCATTCTATCATGTTTTATATTAACAATTTGAATCTATTTCTTAAATTCTTCTGTATATTTGTTTTACCTTTATTTTCTCCCTGTCTTTGTTTGTTTTTGTTTTGTGAGGAAGATTCGCTCGGAGCTAATATCTGGGTACCAATCTTCCCTTATTTTGTATGTGGGATGCCTCCACAGCATGGCTGATGAGTGGAATATGTCTGCACCCAGGAACCGAACCCCCAAACCTGGGCCACCAAAGCAGAGAGCACAGAACTTTCACCTCAGCCACAGGGCTGGTCCCCATCTCCCTGTCCTTTTGTTAAGTCTCAAAACATACGCCTCGGAAACACTGAGACATTTCAAGATGCGTCAACCAAGGAAGAAAATCCAAGGAGCAATGAGCATGAGTCTCAAGATACAAGATACACTCATAAAGGATTTCATGGCACTCATGTGAAAATAAACATAAGCATTTACAAAATGTCAGTTGGTGCCAATATGAAACTTACTGTTTGTGTATAATATCCACGATCTGGACATTGCACCTTCAAGGGTGAGAAAGCGAATGTTCTTTGGATGTAAATTAGGTGGATTTCCCCTTAGGAACTGTCACCATGCTTTTAGGGGCTTTTTGAACAAGAGCTCACAGAGAGGTGAGCGGGCGACCAGCAGTCTCAGCAGCCTGCCCATCCCCACAGCTAAGGCCTGGTAGCTGCTAAAATACGAAAAAGTCAGTCTGAGATTCTATATTATTCTAACAATTAAATAAAGCCATCATTGTAGAATCTGATACTAAAGCAAGAGACAGTTTTGCTTTGAAATAAAAACAGAAGAGAATTTTTAAAGTGTGAAAATTTGCTGTTTTTGAACAATCTAAAAATGTTATGAAGTTTTGATTCAAGGGCCTTTACAGAATCTTTTAGCTCTACTCTGTCGAGAGATAAGAAACAGTATTAAATAAACTCAGAACCAAGCCTTCAGTGCAGGTGATGAATTTGGAAAAGTACTGAAACGTTGACTGTTTTAAAAGAAACCAGGCTGCAGCTAAAAGAAATAAGGCAAGGTATAAAATAATTTAATCACTTAAGACTTTCTTGTCATGACTACCAAAAAGGATGAGGGGAAAAAAGAATTACCTAGTGAAATCGCCCTACATTATAAGATATTTAAACATGTACCAAAATAATGCAAGGAAGAACGTAACATGGTTAATAAGAAATCAAAATAAAATACTCCACAGTTTCAGAGGATGGTAGATTAACTAGTTGATTTTTTAAAGACTTTCTGTATATTTATTTTTAAAAGAGAGGAATAGAAAGTCATGTAGACCTCAAGTAAGATTCAACATTTGGCTTCTATTTTGAAAAATAGATACATTACTGACGGTGTGAGCAAATATGCTGAGTCACGAAATTTAAGACATAAGTAAAATGAATGCAACATAGTGTAGAGTATTGGATTCTGCAAGGAGTGTCATGGGATAAGGTCCTGGGAAGAAGAGAGTTTGGAACTAGGTTGTGGAGGGCACTGAATGACAAACCATGGAGTTTATGCTTAGGTAAGGAGATAATGGGAATTGTTAAAATTTGAGGAAATTTTATTGTCCTATTTTCCTGGAAATTAAAAAAAAAAAAAAAATATATATATATGTATATATACCACCACATATGTTTCCTACGAGAGGAAATATTTGAAAAATTCCATGTATTCTGCTATTGATTTATTTAAGTGACTTAAAGCGTCTGCTTTTCTTGTAGAAAACATGCCTTTCTAAAAACATGGAGCTTTGTTTTGTTTCAATTTTCAAGTCACTCTCCCTTCTGTTTGTGTGCTTTCCTCTCTCTCATAACTTTTCACGTATCACCAGTTCCCACAGGCCTCTCTGATTGTCTTAGTGACCTGCCCTAATTGGAAGCTCTCTCTAACCGCCCCTTCTGCACAAAGACGTATGACATCTGTGTCATCTACTTTCAGGAAACTGCTTTTTAGTGTCAGTACTGTTTTGAATTCAGAGGTTGCAAAGTCAAATATGTTCAAGAGTCAAATGAATAATGAAAATGAGCAAAATGAACCAGTGGCAAGGCCTAGATCCATTCTTCTTATCCCTAGCTGCACAGTAATATATGGAGGGCTTTTAAAAGTTCCTGAGGAGATTTCAATGTGCAGAAAAGATTAAGAGCCACTAACAAATCAATATTCTCAAATGTATGTGAGTAGAAGGATCACTGGAGAGGGTTTTTGGTCTTGTTTCATTTTTTGTTAATGAATATTTCCTATCATTGATGAGAAATTAGAAATGAAAATAAGAGCTATGTGGATTCCAGGAACCTTTATTTTCAACAAAGAATATCCCCAACACGCACAGCTGATAATTAAGAGGCAGGTGGTTTGTGGACCACAATTTGAGACACATGGATGAACAAATCTTTTATTATAACAATCATCAGAAGTGTTCTGCTTCTTCCACCAAGATATTTTACCTTTTAAAGAGGGAAAAGCCTTAATTAAGCTCCCTATGGATTTTCTGGTGAAGGTTGTAGACTTAGTCATGGGTTTTGATTATGGGTGGTTGGGTGTCATCTCTGAAATCTTTATCTGTTAGGGACTAGAAATTTATCCTAGTGGAAGTATCCTTAAACCGAGTATTAGATAATGAGAAATTGTATGCAGAATGTACTTTAGTACAGGTGCACCCTCAAGAGAGAAGGAGAAGCTCCCAAGCAAGGCGATACTATTCCAGATAGAGGACACAGCTTGGACAGAAAATGCAGAGAAATCAGAGAGAAATAAAATGGTCTGGCAGGTCCAGGGAACTCCTAGAGTTGTGTTAAAGGTATAGACTGCAGAGGACAGGGATTGAGGTCCTAAACATGGTAAGGCCAGAAGGATGGGGAAATGAATGCAATACCTTGCTTTCCACTGAGGAGTTTGCATTTTATTCTAGACAAACGTTTTTCAATTTTAGTAAAGTATGTCCCACCAGCACAATTTTTGCCCAGTCTCTGTACTCCCCGTACTATTATTTATGCCGTATTTTAACCTCTAGTCTCAGTTTTTACCTGAATATGTTTATTTTAAAATGAAACAGCTTGAGTTGATATACTAATTTCATTGATATTTTTATAATGCACATTAAATACTAAATCTGTATTAACAATTGAGTCTGACGCAGGAGGGCCACTGAAGCAGAGGAACAGTGTGATAAGATTCGTGTTTCACAGAGATCACCCCTAGCACTGTGTGGAGGGTACATAGGAGGGATACACACAGGACATAACTTTCTAATTGCATGTGCCAGGAACCATGCTGGCTCTTGACTACAAGTTTTCTCGGCACAGAGTCCTGCTTACACATATCTCTGCCGACCGCATGAGGATGGGAATATTCCCAGGCTTAGCAGCCCCGTGAGTAATCATGAGCTCGGAACCCTACTGTTCCCTGCTGGGAATTCCCAAAAGAGGGAAGCTGCTTCTGCTAGCCGATAGGAAAAGAGTGGAAAGACTGTTGGGAGTTATGGAAACTGTGGCTTCTTGGTTTGTCTAAATTTACCAGAATACTCTAATTAGTGATAACTACTGGCAGATGTGTTGCTTTCTTTCAAAGCATTGTGATTGTTACTGGTTATTAGCTTCATCTCAAAAACAGCGTGCTTAGCAATCTTAATATTTAAGATACTTGAGCCACGGCAAAGGTTCCTAGGTTGGTATTAGAGACGCGTTTAGTCTGAGATATATTCTTGGGTTCCACATACTGTGTGTAACTTCTTGAAGCCTGGCAGAGCCATTTAGAAAATGATCTTACCTGTAGTTTCTCTTGAATAGTTAGAGAAAACTTAAAATGAATCAACGCGGGCTTAGGGGAATGTAAAGTTTTCAGTTTGGGATATGTAGAAATTACTCTAAAACGGATGGATACTCTCAGCAATATTGCTTAAACGATAGCATTGAAGTGATATAGAGAAAGAAAAGGATGTCCCTGTGCCAACCCATTTTCCTTCAGCTCGTAAATGTGCCTCATATTGTTTAATAGTGTAGCAAGAAGTAAAGACATTATGGAACCTTTTTTAACTTAGGGGTTGAGCTCTAATATTTGATTTAAATGGGTTCTGCAACATTTCCCACTCTTAGAGGTAAAAACATTTCTTTCCTTCTCTCTCTCTCTCTCTTTTTTTTTCTAATGTTCCAAGGGAACAAAGAGCAGCAATGGCTTCTAATTAGCCCTGGGAGCCCTGCTCAGCTTCCTGTGTTACACTTGCTTTCACAATTCTGACCAGGGGGAGTTTCTTTAACGGCGTGGCATGTCTAGGGACAAGGAGAGGAGAGAATGAGTAGAAAATAAGTCCTAGAGCAGCGGAGAGAAACTTCTGCCAGCTTTTTCAAATTAAAACTGAATTTGGCAATACTTTGTGAAATCCTCATTTGCTGTTACTCCATGTTGATTGTGTGGCATCTGCTGGCTCAGATGAATTGTTGGCAGATATTTGATTTAAAAAGTCCCTAAGCCATTCATTTCCTGCTGTATTGGTCACAGAGACCGCATACCATTGTCACTCTGACTAAAATGCATCAATGCATAAAGCCATCTGAAAAGACTGGCTTCGTCCACAGCATGCTCACTTCTGTGGCATTTTTCAAGAAGAGGCAGTCTCGCCTCCAGATAGGGCAGACATGATGGCCCGTTTCTGAGGTCTCTGGACCAAGTGGCTGCTTTTTCCATCAAATATAAATCTTAATATCTGCCCTCCTGTAACATATTGGTTTAGAGCAGTGATGTGATTGCATTTTTATGGTCGTAGAAATCTTATGGATATCTTAAAAATAGTAATCATATTCTTTTGGGAGAAAAAAAGCAAAGAAAAAGTAGGCAACGTTTAAGGTAATTGTGAAAGCTCAAATGTACAAACACATGGATAGATCCAATCCATTCTTCTGTGACCCACTCAACCAGGACAGGTACTGGCTTCTTCCTCTCTGCCTCAGGGTGCTTGGTCCATTCAAGTATTACAGCCGATACCATCATCTACCTTATTTATTGTATGAGGCTTTGTTTGCTCAACTACCTGTATAGGGTTTCACTGCTTCAAGTAGATTAAAGAAATTTGAAAACATGGACTATAAGAATCTGTGTATTCACTTCAGCACCTCCCAATAAATGCCCTTGCCCTAGCAGATGCTCAACAGTATTTATCAAATAAAATTATATCATTTTCAACCTAGAGTGATTGGAGACTTCAACAAACTGAGCTCATTCACTCTACAAATGAGGAAATTAAAGTTTAGAGGGATGACCTTCCTGGAGTCACCTGGACAGTCAGTGGAGAATCTTTACTAGAACCCACCCCCCAGTCTAACATTCATTCTCTTGGCTCTCAATTGACTCTGAAGAGTCATTGCTAGAATTTAGCATCCTATTTTCCATTTTGTAAATTCTTTCTCCCTACTATTATCTTCCAATTTCTGACTTTTCTTAGTTATAGAGTATTCAAGCAGTATTTTTTAATACATGTATAGAAGGTGGTATTGGTAAAATATTGGTTCAATATGCAAAGGTACCCTAAATAGTGTGGTACTTAATTCCAAATTTTCCCTTTGAAATAATTTGTGCCTGTTTCTAACTGCTAACGCCATCCATCTCTCAAATAAATAAGCAGAGGAAATTGGAGAGTTTTTTGTCTTTTTTTCTAATGTGTCACAGATAGTTCTTGCTGCTAGAACTTCTCGTTGCCCGATTATGTATTTTACTTAAGTATGCTGAGTTTTTAAAATGTACTAGGAAAAGGGCATAGTAGTTCTAACTGGTCTCTCTTACAATGCAGAACAAGTGATTAATACAAATAATGGGGTTAGGGCAAGAGGCAGGGACCCAGAATCAAACTCCAAGAGGTGCCAGGAGTAACTGTTAAACCATCCATCTACGTTATTTTTAAAAGCTGCTAATTCAGTCACAGGGCCCTTTGACACAGGCCCTTCTAATTACAGATTTTATATGATAAATAATTTCTGTTAAAGACAAAATGCGCCAGGCAATTGAGCTGATCTTATTCAGGCTATCGCAACAGGGAGAGCTGCCCACCCGGTGGGGGCGGGGGGTGCGGGGGGTTCTCAGCAGGGTGGTTTGCCTTGAACTTGTACAGGAACAGGTTACAAGTTGCAGGTGGGGTGACTTACAACCAGAGGATATCTCTTCAGCTACCTAAATAGGAACTGTTTATCTCTGCATTAGTGAGTTTCAGGGGGACAGAGTCCTCATTTTACTTAGTTCCTCTTGAGACGAAGAATGGGCCATTGGCTAGGAGGGAAAGGGGAAGGGTCTGTGTCTGGCCTTGTCAGCAGGTTCGGGCAAAGGGGAAAGGTCTATTCAGTCTTGTCATTTCTTTTTTCTTCTTTTCTTTTTTTTTAAAGATTTTATTTTTTCCTTTTTCTCCCCAAAGCCCCCCGGTACATAGTTTTATATTCTTTGTTGTGGGTCCTTCTAGTTGTAGCATGTGGGACGCTGCCTCAGCGTGGTTTGATGAGCAGTGCCATGTCCGTGCCCAGGATTCGAACCAACGAAACACTGGGCCCGCCTGCAGCGGAGCGCACAGACTTAACCACTCGGCCGCGGGGCCAGCCCCATCTTGTCATTTCTTAATGGGATGTTTGTGTTGAAGACAAAGATGTGTGTGAATCATGATGGAAATCTTTCAGCCTTCTCAGGTGAAGTTTACCTGGAAGAAGATTTCTTCTTCTTCCACTTTTTTCCCCTCTCTCCGTAAGACACTAATATCAGATCAGCCCATCCAATCATCTTAAGAGATCCGCGTTAGCTTCCTGTGGTTGCTCTAACAGAGGACTACGAACTTGGTGACTTACAACAACAAAAATGTACTCTCACAGTTCTAGAGGCCAGAGTCTGACATCAATCTCACGGGTTGAGGTCAAGGTGGTGGCGGGGCTGCCCGCCTTCTGGATGCTCTAGAGAAGTCATTTCTTGCATTTTTCAGCTTTAGTGGCTTTCTCCATTCCTTGGCTTGTGGCCTTCCCCCTTCAATCTTCAAGGCCAGCATCTGTAAATCTCTCTCTGCTTTATCTTCCTACAGTGTTCTGTGTGTGTGTCAAATCCCCTTCTGCCTCTCTCTTGGTGGTTGCCGGAGGGGGTCGGGGGAGGAGATTGGGTGAAGGTGGTCAGAGGGTACATACTTCCAGTTATAAGATAACTAAGCCCTGGGGGTTTAATGTACAACATGCAACATGACGACTATAGCTAACAATACTGTTTTGTATATTTGAAAGTTGCTAAGAAAGTAAACCTTAAAAATTCTCATTTCAAGGGGAAAAAAAGTTGTAATTATGTGAGGTGATAGATGTTAGCTAAACTTATTGTCACAATCATTTCACAATACATACATACATTAAATCATTATGTTCTACACCTTAAACTTATACAAGCTTTCTGTCAATCATATCTCAATAAAACTGGGTAGAAAATATACTTGTTATTGTATTTAGGGCCCACCTAGATAATCCAGGTTAATCTCCACATCTCAAGAACCTTAATTAGGTTTTCAAAGATCATTTTTATGTAAAAGATAACAGCTATAAGTTCCAAGGATTAGGGCCTGATATCTTTGGTGGCCATCCTTTAGCTTAGTATGGACTCATACATTTATTTCCCCAAATTTATGCAGCTAATGAGTGGTAAATGAATTCTAACATGGGATGGGCACTTTGCTCTTTTCTGTAACTATGTTAATTCAAGAAAGGGGCTAATAGATTAATTCACATTTTTTGAGCACTTCTTATATATTTTCCAGAGGTTTGTTGCATCCATTATTTCATTTTACTTCTACATCAATATTTAGAGAGTAAATGGTAGTATTCTCATTTTACAAATGAGGAATAAAAGACAAAACAGTTTTGTGTGTGCTTCCCCAGCACTGATCCACAGATAACTGATTCCCAGAAAAATGTGGTGAAGTTTTCAAGAGTCCAGAGATACAGAAAAATGATGAATAAATCAAAAGCAATAGGATATATTGGAGTATATGAGGAAGCCCTTGCTTTAAAACTAATTCAGCTTGACCTTGTTTTTCCAGAAAGGCCTGACGTGGCCTGTTGAGCTTGCATTGTACATCTGCCTTAAACATTTACAATGTCCCAAAGCCAAGAATGATGCCCTTAAAGACAGGGATGTTTCCTCTCCCGTATCAGCATTTCTTTAAGGATAAGCCTTTCTTCCCAGAAGCTAAGGATTAATTACCTACCTGCTTTAACTCATCTCATGACCACTGACTTGCTGACCACCGACTTGCTGTGCTCACCTTGTAACAACTGAGCTGTTCTGCTAGCAAAGCACCTCATGACAGTAGTAAAAGAGATATTCCTGTCACATGGGATGCATGCTCTTTGTTCCAAGATGGTATATAACCACTCTGTATACCCCACTTCTTCAGAGAGCTTTCTTCCTTGTGGCAAAGCTGTCCTGGGCTGTAGTGCTCATATTGACTCATAATAAACTCATATCAATTTGGATTGTAGGTTGATTATGGATTATTTGCATAGACAGTGATATGGAAAAATGAAACAAATAATTATGCATTAGTGACGTTTCCATGGATCAATCTCTTTCTCTAGCCTCCACACTTCAATTTAAAGAATCATCATTTATTTTGAAATTTGATCCTTTCAATATTTTGGATGTCAAAATGTCTTTTCTGACAGTGTTGAGATATTCTTTGTTCTGTTTATTGGTATCTGTGTTTTAATATCAAAATTTTATGTTTACAATTTAGATTTTTATTATTACTACTAAATTTTACTCTTCCATGAAATATCACAGTCCAGGAACTTCTGTGTACATTAGCTTGCCACAGTATCGCAGCTGGTGTGTAGTGGCATTGTGATTCAAATTCATTTATGTGGTTCCAAAGCCTGTTTGCTCCCACTGAAAAAGGGTCCTGCTGATTATTGGGGAAAAGAAAGTGTGACATCTCCACCCCCCACCACATGTTATTGTGCGTTGTTTTCATTCAAAGATTTAAGTAATTAACAAACAGGGATTGTCTAATCTACAATGTGTCGTGATATATTTTCACAGTTTGGCAGACCGCAGTCCATTGTCAAAAAGAACTGAAATAAATTGATTATTCTAGTGCTCTTGGTAGAGGTATGTATGTAAGAGAGAGGGAGTGTGGTCATTTTAATACAGATGTTTTCGTGGCTCATCCCATTTCCTCATTTGCAGACCCAGCGGTGACCTTCCCCAGGGCCCCTGTGTCATTGAACAAATGAGCTGCATACTGAAGCAGCTGCGTTTGTGCATGGTTTCCTAATCAAACCACACCTTTCATTACTTGAATTTCCAGATATAAGTAGTTTGCTAACGAAGTTGAATTTCTAAATAATTGAGATGATAGCAGTGGTTTGAAGAACTGTACCTACTCTGTGATGGCACATAGTTCTCAAGCTTAAGCATTTTAATGGTTTGCTTTTTTAATACAGAAAGTAGTCCCTTTGTATAACCAATCGCCTCATACATCTCATTATATCTAGATCCATGCTTATTACAATGTACATCTTCTAGGAATGAAGAAAAGTGGGATCTGAAAATTTCCTTTTCTTTAAGAAAGTTAATTTGGAGTTCAGTTTGACAAAGGATGTAGGAGGGTCCTGTTTCCAGTTGAAAGATCATATTTAGAAAAATGTATGAACTTGTGCATTAACTTATAGGCCAACTCTATAAAGATAAGCAGTTACTTTATACCTAGACATATGTTTTGGGAAAGTGCTAGAACAACTTTGCTCTCACGTAAAAGGGGAAGAAATAGAAGGAGAGATATGAAGGTATGCATTTGTGTTATTTCAAACCCAGTTGAAATATCAATACAATAAAAGAAGAAAGCAGAAGAAGAAGAGCAGAGTTAGAGAGCAGGACAGATGAATATGAGGTCTACTAACTTGAGAACAAATGAGTATAACGGTGTTTAGGGCTGAGTGTGAGGCAGCCATGTACTCTCAAAATTCACATGTTGAAGTCCTAAGTCCCAGGACTTCAGAACATGACTGTGTTGGAATTAGGATCTTTAAAGAGGTTTTGAAGATTCAATGAGGTTATTAGAGTGGCCCCTAGTCCTTATAAAAAGGGAAGATTAGGACACAGACCTGCACAGAAGACCATGTGAAGACAGAGCCAAGGAGAGAGGACTCAGAAGAAAGAAACCTGTCTTGATTTGGGTGTCCAGACGCGAGAACTGTGAGAAATAAATTTCTGCTGTTTAAACCACCCAATCTGTGGTACTTTGTTATGGTGGCCCTAATAAATTAATACAAATGGTTTAACCTTAATCAAGTGACAACCTAGACGCATCAGTTTCTTTTTCTTTTTTTTTTTTCAGCTTTATTGAGTTACAATTGACAGATAAGATTGTAAGATGTTGAAAGTCTAAAACGTGATGATTTTAAGGGACTTTGCCCTCATTGAGTTAATTAGCACGTCCATCAGTTATTTACACTTTTTTCTTTTGGTGATAATATTTAAGTTCTACTCTTTTAGCAAATTTCAGTTATAGAACAGTATTATCGACTATTGTTACCATGCTGTACATTAGATCCTCAGACCTTATTCATCTTATAAAACATCTTGTATTTGAAGTTGGTCCTCCTCTTTTTCATTGTAAGGGTGGGAATGGCTCTCCTTCCAGCTCTCTGTATCCCTGGGCAGATGGCAGCCTTCTCCATCGTGGGGATTTTTATAAAGTATTTTCCAAAACTCTGGGACACAGAGGGAGAGAGGAGATGCTTTGGGATCGGCAAGTAGAGATTAATAATGTTATTGAATGAATCATATTCAAAATATATTTCCATCACTTTCAGGGAATTCTTCACATCAAAAGAGAACTCGCCTCAGGATGTAGTGAGAAGTTTCAAGTTCTAGTGCTGTTTTCCAGCTTAAGCTTGTTTTGCTTCTGAGTTAAATATTGTAAATACTAGTGGTGATTATAACCACTTTAACTTGTATGAGTTGTACTATGGAAGAGTAAAAATATAAATGGCAAATGGTATTTTTTCCCCATTTTCTATGCTTATACTTAGGGAAAAATCCAGAATCCTGGGTTGTAAGAAAATGATGAGTAATGTCTGACAAAAATATAACCTGATTACAGTCAAACTACCTCACATAAACTAACTGGACAGAAGTATTGGCCTTGCAGGTGGATTTTGCTTATAATATGAAAGCAGACCACAAAGGCAACTGGGCGGAAGGGGTGTGTATATGTTTGACTTTATTATGGTGGGGGGAGGTTGACAGTAGAAGGTTAATCTATAGACAAATAAGGTAGAAAAATACATCTTTGCTTTTTTCTGTAAAGAAGACAGGAATCTTTCTGCTTAGGAAGCTTCCTCTGTTTAGAACCTGGAGGCTGCCATTATTAAGGATATTGGGGATCAATGAGGTTTTATGTTGATTGAAGGTGTTTCTGGGAAGCACTTGTATGGCTGGCTTAAGTATCACTTGGCTCTTCTAAAGTCTTAGGACAAATCTCAACACTACACAAATTCTGTAATTTATAGAAGCTTATCAATGATCCGTAATTAGCTTTTGTCCTCACAAATTTGTGAGTGAATAGATTGGTCTAAAACTCTTTTAAAACCATATGGTTTGAGGACATTAGCTGGTATATAGAGATTATTTATTCTTAAAAATCCCCTCTCAGTAAGCATTTTGAATGATATGTGGAACACAGACTTTTTTGCATGTAGTTTTGCAATTTTTACTATTAGCATAAAATATTCTAATACAGTTTTGATACATCAGAATAAGATGGCCACTCTACTTTTTGCTATTTTCATATCTTTTCCAATAACCCACTTAATATAATCCCAATTCGTAGGTGTTTCTATTCAAAGTTGAAAATAACTGCTCGTTTCAGTACACCAGTAAATGGCAGGTTCTTGATTTTTGAAGTGGCCATCAAAATAAAATTAAATCATGCACTCAAGCATTTATTTTTCTTTCATACAGATGCATCTCAAACTTAGGGGAAAATATTCAATTTTAGATTTGCATTACTTTTTGTTTAAAGTTACTATTTAAAACATATTGAGGAGACAATGTGGTAGAGAGACAAGGACCTGGAAATTGGAGGTAGAACGGTCCTTGGTAACTCAGGTAACTTCTCTAGATACAGTGCTCTGGTCTTTAAAACGAAATACTACTGACTGCTTACTGTTGTTGTAAGAATGATAATAATTCTAAAGAATTTTTTAAAAATTATAAAATACTTGAGAAATTTTAAAGAAAATGTGCTTATCTTTTCCAGTATATATTCTTTATGAAGTAGAATAGATACTTTGTATAACTTTCTATGCACAGTGGGAAGGAAAGGGATAAGAAAACGACTGGCGCCATTCTCTCCTCTTCCTGTAGGAAGCCCAGGAAAGAAATGCAACCTGGTCAGATCTTCTTCTGAACATGCTAATAGCAGATCAGACAACACCAATGGTGTTTACTACCATGAGAGTCCTTCATTATGGAATGCTTCTAGCACGATTTACCCCATCTGTCTAGGGCTGCTTATGGTAAGTAAATCTGGAATCTATGAATTCATGAAGCATTACTTTCTTTTGTTGAAAATATACGTGTATTAGAGATTGCTTATGTTCAGTGTGTGTAATGTGCATCCTAATGCAAAGAAAGGAGCTGGATACATTAGAAGACCTGACTTCCCCCTGTTACCTGTGGCTTTTATCCTTTAATTACAATAAGAATTAATATTGAGTAAGATCTTTGATTCCTGTGAATCTTATTTGATAATCCTATTTTTTTTCCTCACAGGTAAAAATAAGTGTTTGTAACAGCAATGGTCACTCAAGCTAAGAAACTTTGAAGTTGCCTTTGATATCTTCTCTGTCACCTCCATACCTAATCAATTATCATATCCCATAACTTTTAGTTCTAAAAATGTCTTGAATGTGTTTGTTTCTCTCCGTTCCCACCATTAGCCCCTAGGGCTAAGCCATTATCATCTCTTCCATCTTTCTTGGGATGGCCTCCCTCTGTTGCCCAGCTCCCTTCAGCATCCTCCTTCAATCCACTGTCCACACAACAGAGTCTCTATTTAGAGGCTCTCAGTAGCTCCTCGGGGCTTCTCTTCTAAAGGTCAAAATCTTTAACAGTGCTTCACAGGCCCTGCCTGCCCTGACTTCCCTCTCTGTGATCTAATCACAGCATATTATTTCTATTTCTCAATTCTGCCAAGCTTCTTCCTGCCACAGGATCTCAATTCATGTTGTTTTCTCTGCTTGGCTCATTCTTCCCCAGCTAGTGAACATCTCACATATCACTTAAAGTGCACCTTCCCCAGAAGATCCTTTGACCCCAGATGCTAGAATAGGAATTTATTATAATCTTAATACTTAAACTTCTTCAGATAACTTAGTTGAGTTGTAACTAACTAGTCACTTTTAAAATGATCTATCTGTCTAGTTTCTGTAGTCCTATTTCTACCACAAGGTCCATAAAGGTAAAAATTATGTCTCTTTGATTCGCTGCTCCATCATAGTGAAAAAACAGCAGCTAGCAAGTAGAAAGTGTTCCAAAAAATAACTAAATTAACATTACAAGTTATTTATAGATGATGAAATTACATTGGTTAGATGCTGTGTGTTATCAGTTCTTTAAACAGACTAACTAGCCTGGTTCTTTCCTCCCCAATCTCTGCTTTTGATAAATGTTCTATAGGAAGAACCCTTACTTTAAGGGGAAAGCAGTTACTACAAAGGAATAAGTTGGGTGATCTATCAAGATTAACACATTGCGGGGCTGGCCCCCTGGCCAAGTGGCTAAGTTCATGTGCTCCGCGCTTCTGGGGCCCAGGGTTTTGCTGGTTCAAATCCTGGGCGCAGACATGGCACCACTCATCATTCCATGTTGAGGCGGCGCATCCCATATGCCACAACTAGAAAGGATCCACAACTAAAAATACACAACTGTGTGCCAGGGGGCTTTGGGAGGAAAAAAGGAAAAATAAAATCTTTAAAAAAAAAAAAGATTAACACGTTGCTTTATTCAAATGCAGGCAATTTCTTCAAAGTGCTTAGAGTTTAAAGAAAGCATTACTTGAGAATGAAGCAGGTAAAATATCTTCTCTCAACGAAAAGAATATCAAGTGTTCATAGAGAATAATGGGTGAACATCCTCCGTGGAGCCAAAGGATGAGTTACAGGCTTGGGAGTAAATGTAGGACGGATATCCTAGACGTCAGATTTTCATGGGGGCTGAACTTGGTAGGCAAAATATGTGCGTTCAGAAGAGTGTTCATGTTGTTCAATTTGCCTTCAGCACAGGGCTGTTTTTCATTCTTTTTCTGTTCTATACACACGTAAAGTTTGTGTCTGTATGGCAGGGCTAGCATTTATCAGCATGTCAAATGGGGAGAAATCGAAAGAGACTGACACAGCGGTCATTAGCTTTCTTGTAGAAGAGGTGAACTTCTGATTGTTCTCAAAGGTGTTTCTGGCTTTTAACAAGCAACAAAGCAGAGCATAAACAGCTGCAAGCAAGACAGAAGAGATCACTCATCCGATTCTAGCTTCTATTTCACGGCCAGTAAGGATGAATGGGTTTAAATTTTGACATACCACCTATGTCACTGGTAGAAATGGCTCAGTGGGTTGGAAGGATGCCTTACTGACAACTAAATCTTTTAGGAATCTCTTGGTTCAGTGGCCTGATGTAGTCTCATCAGTTACAGGTGTCACTGAGCACTGGTTCTTCCCTACAGCAGATTGGTACGTTGTCTAATACAGGTGATATATTCAAAGATTTTAAACTCTACCAAAAACTTATGGTAATGGGATTGCAACTACTACTTATTTTGTTATACATTCTCCATCTTGAAGAATGATTTGAGTTTATATTTTCACAGAATAAATGGGATGTCATGATTTGTATGGCTTGGGATGATCTAACGAAATGTCTCCTAACCTGTCAGTTTCACACACTTAAACTGTGTTTAATGCTCCATAGACTGTGTGTGCTTCTAGGAGATGATGGCATAATCCATATTAGCCTACTATTATAAGGTAGTACGAACCTGGAAAAAATTAGAGTGTATAATGTTATAGGAAGAAAACACTTTGGTTTTGTGATGGAGCAGTAAGGACAAAAAAGAGCAATAAGGACAGAGTTCCACACTTAGAGAACGCACCTGGGCTAGGAATGCAAATGTGCAAAAAAGCATAACCACCCAGGAGGTGCCTGAGTCCTTGGCTACAGCTCCCCTTAAAGACTGTAATGCACTGGCTGAGCACTAGGTCTGGGCCAGGAGAGCAGCTTTCTCCCATGATGCTTGCCAGGCAAAGCCTTTGTGATTGCATGAAAAGTCACAGCTAGGTTTTGACTGGGAGCCGTACTCCTCCATTGCCTGTCTCTGAAGATGGGGACATCAAATCCCTGAAATACAATGGTCTTCTTCCTCCCAGGACGGTTCTACACTAAGAAAATGGAGAAAGGGAAAACAGCAAGTGAAAGAAGAGATGCATTTAGCTGGGTGGGGAGTATCAGATGCCTGTAAGTCTCTTTTGAGTGTGGCTGAGTAGAAGTTCAGGCAAAAAAAAAATAGATAATCAAAACTATGGACAGTTTTTCTGGTATGTGAAGGAAAGATTGTAGAGCAATTTTTAAAAGTTTTTACTGTCTGCGAAGGCAGCATTTTTACAAGGATGCAAGTTAAAAATCTCATTTCTTGACTAAGAATTGTTGGGGGCTCTTCAATTCTGACGTTCACCCCTGACACTGACGATTGAAAATGAGTAGGCAGTCAGTTTTTAAAGAGGAGAACGGCATCATCAGAGCTGTGCTTTAGGAAATGGCCATATTTAGGACTGTCTGGAGGGAAAGAAACAGGAATCAGGGGGACCATTTAGGATGCCATGTGTATAGTTCAGGTAAAGATGATGTTGACCTGAAGTAGAACAGTTACAATGGAAATGGGTAGTAGTACCCAGGTACAGGGTATACTTCAGAATTTAACGTATACGTTTTGAAAATTTAATTTGTCTAAGAATGAGAGAGAAAACAAACAAGGGGAGGCAACACAAGAACTGATTTTAGAAATACTTGATTTGGTTTCCTGATTGTAACATCCGCTAGGTGTGTGACCATGAGTAAGTCATATGCTTTTCTTAGTTTTAGTTTCCTTATCTATAAAAACGGATGGTTATAATAAAAAGCTGTGAGGTTTGTTATGAAGTTTAAAAGTATCATAAGAGAGGCTTAGTAAATGTCAGTGTGTGTGTGTCTGTGTGGTATAATATAGATATAGATATTCCAATGGGATTTTTAGTGTTTTTTTAAGGAAAGGTGATTATTTCTAGAATTCTGAGTTTACGCACAGTGCAAATAAACATAAGACAATAGATTATAAAATAATATGCATTGTACATTCTACAGCCAAATCACAAATGATGGGACTCAGATCTTCAAGCTCAGATCTTCAAGTGTAGTAGATTACACTTATTAGGCAAAATTCTTGGTATTTAAATACACATTTTGTGCTTACAAAAGCATTCTGGCAAGTTGAGTCCTCAATTGTTTAATACTAAGCTGATTTAAGATGAAAATAGCCAATTATAGAGACAAATATAAAAATGAAGATGCTTTAAAAATAAACATTAGGCATTGCGTGCTGCCTACAAAATTATTTTGCCTACAGTGCACCCTTGTATTAAAACAATTGGCCTTGGGGACTGGTACTGTGGCCTACTGGTTAATGTTCAGTGCGCTCTGCTTTGGCAACTTGAGTTTGTGGCTTTGGATCCCAGGCACAGACCTACTCCACTCATCAGCCATGCTGTGGAGGCATCCCACATACAAAAGAGAGGAAGATTGGCACAAATGTTAGCTCACAGCTGATCTTCCTCAAGCAAAAAACAAAGAGGAGTATTGGTAATAGATATTAGCTCAGGGCAAATCTTCCTCACCAAAAAAAAAAAGAAAGAAAGAATAAAATTGGCCTTTACAGATGCTGTGGGTATTGTATTGATTAGTAGCTCAGTAGGAATAACCAGACTTTGTTAATTAGGAACAAGTAATTATGCTGTATAAGCAAATGTGACATGCATTTTCACATTGACCTCTACTGAGAATGTGATCTCTTTATAACATTATTTTTGTTGGACAGCCCTGCTTTATTGGTGAAAATGCTGTGCTACATGTGTAACAAAGCCTTATGAACAGTGCTGATCATCCCTGAAGTCTCCAATCCTTTCGTTTAGTGTTTCAAGTATCATTTAAATATTATCGTGAACTTTCATTTATGCTGCTGTATCAGTGACTGATGCTCAGTCAATATTCCTCTTGTTAGAATAGGACTAAGATTATAAATACTTGATTGTGAAGGTGAGACATGGATGAAGATACAGATAAAACAAGAATGGCAGAATGTTCGTAGCGGTTGAAGGTGATGGATATTGTGTTGATTTTGTATGGATGTGAAATTTCTTGTAAGAAATCTGACTCTGGAATCAGATAGATCTGGGTTTCACTTTTGGGTTTATTAGTGACTAGTTCTATGACTGTGGACACATTTCAGTCTTTCTAACCCACAATTTCTTTATCTGTAAAACAAGAATAACACTCCTTCCTAAAGGCTTACCGTAAGGACAAAAGTCTTTCACAGTCTGAGCTTAGTTCAGAGACCCCATTTTCCGATATGGTGTTTCTCGTGTGTGAATTAGAAAAGCTTTCCTTGTTCAAGACATGTTCCTGCTATCTTTCAGAAAAAAATTATACATAAAAATCTGTAGTACTACGAGGTGAACAGAGCCCCTAGAATTGTGCAGTACACACCTGCATGCCTTTATGCAGTGGCATTGAGTCTCTGACACATACCAAATGCCACACAGACAGTTGCTCTAATTCCCATCACCAATGCCACGGAGTGATGGTAGGACATGGTGAACTCGAATTTCAGATGAGCGAATGTGTGGAGAGAAGACTGAGTCTCATTAGGGTGCAGTTCACCCCCCCTCCTACCCTGACCTGATCAATTTTCTACTTTGTACTTAATACTTTCATGTATTAAATGTCCTAGTTAAATCATGTTTGTGTTTTAGGAAATTAGAACAATATACTAAAGTTTTGCCCATTATTTTCTTTAACTGCCGGGAAGCTGCCAAGTGGCTTCCCAGTGAGGAGCACTGTCATCATGGCCTGTCCCAGGGAAGGGGTCTGGCAGCACTTCTGGTGGCCTAACTCACTTTCCATTTGATTTCTGTTCCTAATAGTCCCATGTTGCACCATGTGTGCTTTGTAAGCTGCTTCAAATAGGTTTGATTTGGAGAAAATTGGATAGAAATCCAAAATAAATACATTCATAAACACAAATTGTATTTGAAACGGGAAATGGGCGAAGCTCCACATTTTCCGGAATTGCTGAGCAGAGCACTTTATGATCGTGGGACTGCGCTGAGAAGAATGCTAATGAGTATGAAGACTCAAGCTTGTTCCATGTTACTCCTATACTTACCAGAGTTAGGGCTCAAGGACAGCAGAAGTGTTTCTCACTAAACGTTATGAAGAGAATGACATTTTCTTCGATATCATTATATATGTGCTTTGCAACTGCACCAACTAAAGGAACAAGTGTTAACAACACCAAATGCAGAGCTTTTACTTTCTATTAATTTGTAGGTATATTTAGAAAGTTGATTATTAAATTAGATATTTTCTTAGCACAACTGTAGGTACAGTAATTTATCTCCATGCATAAATCATTATTTTTATTTACATTGGTTTTTATTAGTTAGATATCCCTTACTGAAATTAATTTTGATTAATTCCAATGATTCATTCATTGTTTTACATTTTACCAAGTCTTTAATGTTTCTTTGGATTTCTACATATTCTGTAATCAATAAGAGTTGAAATCATTAATCAGTTTGTTCTTAATATCACTAATAAGGTTATAATTCGATACAATAGTTGTATTAGTAAATGAACTAGAAGTGTATTTTTTAACACTAAGGTTTTAGCACTACAAAATAAAATCTATTTTACTGCACTTACAACGTTTTCAATTTAACCAAATAGTGTTAAAACTATTATTTATAAACAGTTACTATGTAGCAAAAAATTTACATGCATTTTCTCATTTAATCCTAACAACAACCCTATGAGGTAGAGATCATTACTATCCTCAATTTACAAATGAGATAACTAAGCAAAAATGAGCAAGTAGCTCCCTCAAGCTAGTAAGTGGCAGAGCCAGTGTTCCAAGCCAGCCTTTAGCTTCAAATCCTCTGCTCATAACACCACACTCTGTTGCCCAGTAGGTAACATGCCGTTAACATAAAGAGGGAAACCATCCATGAGCTTATGGAAGTCATTCAAGACTCACAGCTTTTCTGTCTTCCATGGTGGAGAGCTGTTTAATTTTGTGTCTCTATAAATGAGAAAAAAAATGTTTAAGGACAAAACTAACCCAATCTTTTCTCCTTAACCAAATTAGTTAAATGAGTCTCAGGTCAGAATAATAATGAGTAGGAATGGGGGCAGGGCTTAGAGGCTACTAGAATACTTTGCAAGGATAACTCAGATTTTTAAAATACCTCACATATACCTCCACTCACTGGGGATGGAGTGAGGTGCCTGCCCCTCACGAAGCGGGAGTGGTGAAGAGAAGACACGTGCGGCTTTTAGCAGCCCCACAGGACTGAGATGCAGCCCTTCAACAGGCCAGTGAGTGCCACTGTTCACATCCTTATTTGCCCTGTCATGTAACGAAAGGCACAGCCAAAGTGGAGGAAGGTTGATGGAGTAACAGTCTTCAAGGAGTGCCTGACTGTTCTGTCCCTGAGGGCACTAGAATGCTAATGCCATTGGTGGGCAGCAATTTACATACGTATCTTTCAACACAGAAGAGGCTGTTTAACTTGACACTATTTAATATCACTATAAAGGGCCATGGGAGTAAGTGAATCCTCATTTTAGAGCTACAGTCAATGCAGACGTATCTTGTATATGCTCCTCATGAGAGAATATGAGGCGCTTCCTCACGAGCGAATTGGTGAAACTGACGTGGGAACATGGCAAAGTCAAACAGCTGGGAGGTGATGGCATCCAGATTGTTTTGTCTAAAACTTGCCCTCATTCTAATCATCCCTCATCTTCTGACTCTTCCTTGCTTCGCTTTGATGGCTACTTTTTGTACTGGAGTGTCAACTCATTACGAAGATATCTTAATCTCTTTGTCTAGGATAGCTCATCAGGTTTGTGCATTGTTCTACTAACTCTGGTGGCTCAGAGGAGATATTGTATAGCTTTGTGTAAGTCTGCAATTTAGGAGAGTTTGCTCTAAAAATGCCTGTAGGAGCTGCCTGGAGTGCCTCGTCTGCAGTTCCTCAGAGTCAGAGCTGCAATAAAGGAAAACTTTTAGCAGAGATTTACGAGTACCTTAAACAGTGAAGAAATAATTTATTCTATTACTTTATGTGTTACAGGTACACTCCCTCTTCCTTGCTGCCACAATCCAGGATTTGATTATGTAATCATTTCTTGTACATTCATATGCATAGTAATAATTGTAAATCAGAACAACGGTCTTGGTTATTATGCTGTCTGTAATTCACTTTGAAACACTTCACTATAAGCAGGGCAACGTGTGTGTGTGTGTTAGTTCCAATCTGTTCTTCAGGGCAATTAGTTAATATTTGAAGCTATTTAATTAGTTACACATTCTTCAGGATGAAATACGAAAAGTGCTTCGATTAGGACTATATGATCTTCACTTGACTATTCTTTAATTAGCAAGTGACATTAGAAATAATTTTTCCTTAGGGAAATTTCTGGTTACCAGGGTATGTGGACTGTTTGGGAAAGACTCTATAGATGCCTTTGCATTAAGGAAAATCTGAAGGACTTAACTGCTTGTACCCTCACAGTGTGGCTCGCAGGCCTGGGCTCTGATTTGTTTCTGTGTTTCTGTACATAAGAGATGATTCTTCCACAGTTGGACCACAAAATTTGCTAAACTTGCCATTATAATATTGTTACATCTATCTAAAAGGAACAATTCAAGGGACTTTTCAATGTTCTGAGAAAAAGAACTAAGACTTCATGTATTTTACAAGAAGAGGATGTGGAACTCTTGTGTGTATACATTTGTATATGTGTGTGCACTTGCTGATAAAAATCTCCATGTGCAGTAAAATTCAGGCTGAGATTTAAATCTTTTCAAAACATACCACATGGTAGTAAAGCTGTGGGGATAGAGAAATAGAGCCATAAGAAGTCACCAGTCTGTACCTAAAAGAAACTGACAGCTGTGAAAGTGAAATTGGCTTAGTTCTGATCACAACAGTAACAGCTGCAATAAGTAGCATCTGATAAATAGGGATAAATATTACTGACATCATAGCATGTCGTGAGGATCAATTGTGAGAATCCACGTAAAGAACTCAGAACGGTGTCTGGCTCATAGTAAACCTCTATAGATGTGATTGCTGTATAATTACATTATTTTATGATTTTTGTAACATTTCAAATTTTCCACTAGATATTTATATTTAAAATTTAAAGAGACCAAATACATTGCAGGTCATTTATCCCAGATATCAAAAAGAGTGCCATTTAAATTATTTAATTTTCTTCAACCTAACTAATTTAAAGTAAAAATAATTAAGACAAACACACATCTGTTCTATTTTCGATTTTTGAACAATTTTATGTTGTTATATTTTCTAATATTTGTATATGCAATGTGTAATGGGACGTTATTTTGGCCCATTTCTATTGACAATGATTGGATATTTATTTTTAAATTTCACTATAATAAGTGTAAAGTGAATTTATTTTTTAAATTTGCACTTACTATTATTGAACTTAAGCATATTTTGACGTGTGTTGGCCAATTCTATTTCTCTGTATAATCAGGTTACATCCTATGCTTATTTTTCTATTTAGTTACATATTTTTTCTTTCTGCCATTTAAAGTGTTCTTTGTATATCATTGCAGTTAACCATGTTTTCTCTTTTGTAACACAATCTGAGATGTCTAGGCCTATCAAAATCACCATCAATCCTTCTATGTGTGGATCTTCATTCTTCACAGGAAAGATAATTGAACAATTACATGTTTATTGAGTATCTACAATATATGTGCCAGGCTGGGGCACCATTATGCTTTACTACAAAGATTGCTAAGGCAATTTGTGCCCCCTCAGAAACTCAAGATGGGAGCATTGTGTTTGCGTAAGGAAGATAAAGCCAGCACCTTAAGCTTTCTACCAGGAGACCTGACAGAAAAATAAGAGAAGCTATGCTTAATTTCTGGTTGTGACTCCTCCTTGTTTGCTATTTCATTCCTGATATCTAAGACAGTGTGTGCCATATACGACATTTAATAACGTGTGTTCAATGAATGAATAATGGATGAATGATGGATGAATGAATGAAAGAATACAATCTAGGACCAAAGAGCATGTGTTTCAAAGTGAAAGCATCCATCTAAATTATTTGAAAAAGGCACACAATAAGCCACATAATTACAAACCTGCAAGAAACTGGGGATAAAGAGAAGTTCCCGTAAGTTTCCAGAGGAAAACATTGGTTCACATACAAAGATTGGGAACTACAAATGGAATTGAACTTTTCAACATCATTAAGAGCTAGAATGCAATGAAGAAATGCCTTGAAAATTTTAGGGAAAATACTTTGAACCTGGAAATATATTCTCACTTAACTATGAAGATGTGTGTAGAGCAAAAATGTATTCTTAGGCATGCAAGATCTTAATATTCACTTCCTCAGAAATATTCTTGAAAATACGCTAAAAGAGAAGATCCTACCCAAGGAAGAGTGATAGGAATTGTTTCCAGTTCAGCCAGACAGCAGGAGTAGAGAGCAACCGATAACATGGGGAAAGAGCTCCGAGAAGGGTTTCTCCATAGGAAAATAATAACAACAACAGTGAAATAGTTGACAGATTACCTGACAGAGTTGTATTGTGAAGAATTTAAGAGTTATGTCAGAAGATTTTGGTTTGAATTACCAACAGGAACACAGTGAACTTAATAATGCCTCTGTCAAATGGAGGGAAGGGCACTGATATTCATAATAAGCTATGATTGTTTTAACATGCATGCCTTGGTTTGATTAAACTAAAATGAAGAATAAATTTAAAGCTCTCTTGGTTTAATTTAGGAGGGTTGGGCTTGTAGCTAGGGTGGGCTGACTGGAGGAGGGGCTTTATGTGCTGGCATTTATTTTTATTTCTTGAGCGGGGTGGTAATTATACAGGTATTTATAATTATTTAACACCAAGCATATGTTTTATGTTTTCTCTGCATAATTATGTTCCACAATAAGTTGTAAGTTTAAAAAAGATCCTTTTGGTAAACCTACACAGAGAGGGGCTGAGGAATCTGCAGCCGCCCAGTGAGAGGCCCCGGGTATCTACCTGACACTGGGTCTCTCTCCTCTCCATGTCACCTGCCTTGCTTCCTCTGCTTCCGTTTTGTCCGGGTTCTGACCCCAGCTGACTGACCAGCCCAGTAGCTTTCTTAACTGCTATCTCTCAGTGAATCTTGTTTTTTTTCCTGCTTTTGCTCAGACACATTTTATCTCTCTGTCACCTAAGGATGAGCTTCAGTGTTCACCTTCAATCTAGAAGCTCGTGTCCATCTTTTGTCTGTGGATAGTCCTTTATTCCAATTTTTCTATTCTTTCAGCACTTCACAAAACCTGTTTGTTAAAAGTAATCATTAACTGGGCTTGGCAAGTCACCATTGTAGCCCTTAACTACCTAAATCTCATGATCTTACTTTTATTTTATTTTACTCTATTTTTTCCAAAAAGAAATTATGGATGTGGAAGTGGTAAAACTCCTTTGAACAGTACAGTATTGTAGGTCGTTAGGAATTTCCAGGTTTGAAATTTGTAAAGCAAGGGTTGGGAAATGGGAGTTGAGTAGGGTGGTTGCACCATATATTCATTAAATCAGGATTTGTATATTTTAGTGATGAATTTCTGGTAGGAACATTTTATTATTGCTGAATCTGAAATGAGCAGTCAAATGCTTGGAAAGTTTTAAACTTTTTGACTCATGGAGGAGCTTGAAATTTTAATTTAGTAATTGTGGAATGACAAAAGTAAAAACTGTGAGTTTCATTTACAACTTATTTAATTTCCTACAATATACATATTCTATAGGTCCATTCTGTACTCTATATTCTAGAGATTAGCTTTAGTAACATTGTTTGCGGTCATCACATGAGTTGACGAAGAGATTATATTTCAGGGAAGTATTTCAGATCATGAAGATTCTATATCCTTCTTGGTGACTATAAAAGAGATCAAGCCTTTGTAGATGTGAATTAAATACGCCCTTTCCTTTGCTTGTCACAACTTTTAAGCGTCTTTTTTTAATCTTATTAGCTCAGTACATTAAGGATTCAAAGTACTTATATCAGCAATATTCTTTTTAAGACTTCAGATACCAGTATGACCTACAGAATATTTCAATTTTAACCAAGGTGAAATCTTTTTTTTTAAGATTTATAATTTATATCTATTATGTCCAAAGAATATGTAAAACAAAGATCATTAAAGTCAGTATTTCTGGGTAATAATAAGTTGTACAATTGATCTTAGGATATGCATTATAAGTGTAGAAAAGATAATTTAAGAAAAATTTTAAAGAATATTGTGCTCTATCATGTAGGCAAAAGAAACAAATGAAGATTTGCTTTTTCAGAGAAAGATCATTCTGTAGACTGTCAAAATGGTCTATCAGTTGGGATTCTATTAAAGTGGAATACAACTTTCTCACAATTGTTACCTTCAACTCTATGTTGTTGAGTCCTTTTACTCTATTCCTTAAAAATATGCCAGGCAGAGCCTATAGCTTTACTTTTACTTTGTTGTATCAAAACTCCAAATATCCAATCTCATAGTAAATTTAAATGTCACTTTTGTGGGGGAGGTTGAGGAAGATTGGTCCTGAGTCAACATCTGTGCCAATTTTCCTCTATTTTGTATGTGGGATGCCGCCACAGCATGGCTTGAAGAGTGGTGTGTAGGTCCACGTCTGGCATCCAAACCTGCAAACCCCAGGTCACTGAAGTTGAGCATGCAAACTTAACCCTTACATCACCAAGCTGGCTTCTAAATGTTATCTTTCTAACCCTTGTCTGTTGCCAGCAGGCCTTGGGAATGGGAAAAGAAGGGTGGTGCTCTTCATTCTTCCTCTCATTCCTACCACCTTAGATTGCAGGTATGGGTAAAGGCTGGTTCCAAGGCAATGACGCTCCTTCTCTTTGTACAAGATTTTCCTTATTTGGGGAAGGAAGAATAAATAAGAAAAACAAAGGATATTTTATGCAGTTTACCACATGCTGGTTATGGGGCTACAGAACATTTGATCTGGTCTTTCTCTTTATTCTAGGATCATGGTGTCTCCTTAGATGGCAGGTTTGCTTTTTCTTTGGGAGGTGACATTTGGACCTGCCCTGGTTACTGCCAGCGTTTATGACCCATTCCAAGAATAGTAGCTGAATCTACCACTAGCCTTACCAGAACTGCCCACTCCATACTGATTCCAAGTGAGACGTTGGTGTTATACTCTGACTTTACTCTTAACTTTTGTGCTTCCTCACGTAGATCCATGGAATCTCTGAGGATTGCAGAGTATGGCTGAGCCATACAGGGGCACCTTTCTCTAAGATGTACATTTTCTTGGCATTTTTCTTCTGTGTCTTATCATCATAAGTCTCCCATCTGCTGGGAACTTCAAACGAAAATCAAGCCCCAGTCTTTATGTCTATGTATGAAAATAAAATAACCTGAACATACATCAAATTCTCCTGAGATCTCTTTCATCATAATCCACTAAACTCCCATAATGTGACTAGTGTGATCTTATAGGATATTAGCTCACCAAGTAATCGACTGGAGAGTGAGCTGGCAGTTTCCCTTCCTATAGACTGCATGAGTTCGCTAGAGTTGCCATAATAATATACCATGCTGCATGGCTTAAACAGCAGAAATTTATTTTCTCACAGCTCTAGTATGCATGAAATGAGTACTAAATAACTACCAGAGATGAGACGGAAGAGGCAGAAACCTTTATCCATTGTCCATATTTAAATCGTCCTTCAAACATTGTATCTTATTGAAAGCCACAGTGTCACAACAATCGGTGGCCAGGAATGCCTTCCCCACAGGGGATGTCCTCCAGCTGGTATGCTTCCATTTGCCTGGACTGCTTTCAGAATCTTCCAGTTTCTGAAGTAGTTTGTATAGGAATCATGGGCCTAGCTGAAAAGGCATGGTCTGTATTAACAAGTCAGCCAAGATTAGGATATTAAAAATATCCATCAGAAGACGGAAATGCATTTTCTATTTGAAGCATCAAAATGAATATTCAAATAAACTGTTGTCTATTTTAATAATGCAAGTCTAGTTTTTTAAAACAGAACTGTTTCTATTGGCAAAGATGATAATTATAGAGTTAAATTTAAAAAAAATATTGGTCTGAGGGACACAGAAAAATGTGGCCAAAGACGTCTTATCCTGTTAAATTTGGAAATAATCATAAAATCCCTTGAGGTCTGGGGTCATGTGAACTCCACTGGAGGACTCTTATAATTCTGCTGAGTTCTAGAGGATATTTATTTCACCATTGCCAGAGCATTGTTGTCTTTTTATTTTACCAGTTTTTTTCATACTCTGTCACTGTGGTGAGGATTTAAATCATCTGTGACTCCTACTAACTCATGTATGACTTCCCAGTAGTCATTACCATATGCAAATTGTGATTATTCTCACTGGGTTGGCATGGCCAACTGATGCAGAATTTTCTGAACATGACAAATTATAGTGCTAATGAGGCTGTATGCTGGGATTGGGTTCATTGTAGACAAGGACTTCTCAAATTTTGGATTTTTTTCTACCAGCTTCAAAATGGGAACATAAAGTTGTTTCAACAAAATAAAAAATAATCGTGCCAGGAAAAAAGCCAAGTCGACAAAATTTCTAAACAAAAACAGTTTCTGTGCCTATCAGCATTTCCACAATGAATGAATTGTCTCATGTCCACCTAGAAGAGAGGCCTGTCACATTCTCAGAGTGGAATGTGAAAGTCAGAGTGGTTTCACACAGAACTAAGTGGTTCTCATTCAGAAGTGATTAATCTCCAAAAATTCACACAGCTATCTCCCAAAGTCAAATAATGCATAAAATGATAAAACTGATAAAATATTTGACTGTGGTGCATTTATTAATATTACAAACTTGGAAAATTCAAGAGTGAGTTGAAATTCTTATCTTTCTGTAACGGAGAATCTTCTATTCCTCTGTTTTCCAGATTCTGCATACATCACAGTTTGATTTTTATTTTCTAAAATAACTGATTAGTCTGTGAACATAGCATGCGGAGCTCAAAGTGCTATATGCTGGGCTTGCACCCAAGACTGAAGTAGAAACCTGAGTGCCAATTCATATATCTCCAAAGGAAGCTAATTTGATTTCATTGTCAGAATTATTAATGTTAGCTTGATTAGCACTTATTTTTTAAAAAGTAATTAATAATAGCTATTTCTTTTAGATGCATTTGAATCACTGTATTATGGCAACCAGTCTACAGAGGCTAATACAGGTTTAGGAGATGTATTATTATTAATATTCCCATTCCATGGATGAACCAAACAGAAGGACTAAGAAAGTGATTTTCTCAAGTTTAGGTAGCAAGTGCTTAAGAGACAGTACTCAGATTTGTCTGTACAAAGAGCCCTTACAGGCTACACTGTATGAAAATGTCCTCACCAATGGGGTCAGAAATAAGGCTCAAAGTCAATTAGCTGTAATTTGTTTGATTTTCCCCTCTCTAGAGTGGCTATGTCTCTAGGACATGAAATAACCAAAAGTTTTATAGCTAAGACAAATAACATTAATAATTATAGAACTTGTCATGTCATTTTCTTTCTTACAAATCTTCGATATCTTTTATTGCAATTGTAATTAAGACTAGAATCTCTATCACGGCCTAAAAGACCCAGCGTGCCTCAGGTCTGATTTGTATCTATGTTTTAATCTGAGTAGTCAATACATAACATTCCACCTCTTTTCCTCAGCTGAGGTTGAAAACAATTTAGAGAGACAAAGTAAGTACAAAAGAAATTAAAATATCACCTTAATTTTGATAATGCCTAGATTGCCGTATATGGCTTGGATCTGTTAGCCAAATAAGCTTACAAATGTTTTATTCCAAAATTAAGCTTAACCACCTGGTAATATGCTCAGTTACACAAGGGCAGGCCAAACCCCTTAGAAGGCCGGCTTGTGAAACTTTTAGCGTGAGAGGCATAGGAAATCGTGGACTTCTTGAGAGCAGTCTTCAGAGAAAAACGAAAGGAAGGAGTTGGTTCATGTCTCTTCCTTTGTCCTTCTGTAAGAGCGTAATTAGTCCATGATACTCCGATTAATGTCCTCTTTCATAAAAACACAAACTAGGAGAAAAAATTTCCTTCAGTGTTCACCAGACACATCCTATATTACTCTCTACTTTCTGTCACCGCTTCGCTAACCTTGGTGAAATTCCTCAAACACATCCTGTCTTTCTAGACTCTGACTCGACAGGCTGTTCTCTCTGCCTCCTTCACCTACTCATCTCCTGTTCATTCTTCACATATCAACAGACCTCTCATTCATGACATGTATATGCCATGAATGCCACACACTCTCTTGACACATTGTGTTTTTCTTTATGTCACTTATCATGGTTTGAAATTACATATTTGCAAAGCTACTTAAATGAAATATGTGTATCTTCCAATACACTGTAGGTTTTGTGGGGTCAAGGATGGTAACATTAGCTGGATATTTTACCACAGAACGTATCTGTGCTGGGCATAGAGTAGATAGACCAAGTATTCAATAAATATTTATTGAATAGAGTAAGAACTAAGTTAATACTTCTGTATTGGTTTGCATTTTTTGAAATACTTGCAAAGTTTCCAGATTAACATTGAACCACACACTCTGGAAATAATTACTGGTTTCTCATAAGCAAAAATGTGATTTAGATATGTTAATAATAGAAATGAGGTGAGCCTCTTTCTAGACCCTTCAATTTTGGAGCAGTACAATTGGAGTTCAGGAAATTTGCAAGCTAGCTACTTCAAGGCTCAATAACTCAATCAAAGCCTTTGTTTCTTCACATTTACAAATATCCGAGAGCCTGCCTCAGATTTTCCATCTCCACTAGCACTATCCTCTCCAATATATCTTTTGACTCACTCTGAGATTAGTTATAATGGTCTTATAACAACAATATTGGCAGTACCAAAAGATAATAACAACGCTATAAACATGTGTATGGCTTATCCTGTATTTACTTTTTAAAGTGCTTTTCCATCTTGAATTTTATTTTGTTCTCACCAAAATCACTGGAGATAAGTAATTTTATCTTGCTTAATGTAGAGTTAAGAAAAATAAGATTCAAGAAAGTGAAGTAACTAAAAGAAAATAACACAACTAATAAGTGATGGCTCTGGGTTTCAGATTCACATGTATTATATTCAAATTAATTGATATTTCCACAATAATAATGTACAGATTGAATACCCACTCAGAAATGCACCCCCAGTCCCAAACTGAATTAACTGTGTATGCTCTTCTTTGAAGCATTCAAGGACCACCTCATCTTGCCCCACCACAGCACACCCCACCACAACCACATAATATAGCCTCAGTCTACTTTATCAATATCATCAGTGTCCACCCTTAAACTTTATCCTACTAGATTTATTCCTCTTTCCTTAAACAATGCTCTACAGTCCTAGTTGTTTTCTCTTTCATAAAATCTACTTTGCCAGGGAAGATAATTCAATAGTCTCTGTATCCCACTGCCTGACTCTCCCTCTCTCTCCTGTATGTACATGTGTACACACTTGTACTTGCAAATTTCTTCTGTTAAACAAAGAGCAGCTTCTATATTCATTTGAAGCCTCTCTTTCTATTGACTTCTCATACTTTCACTTATCTATAGTCCTTTCTATATTCATGACTTGTAGCAATATAAAAATTGAGTTCCTGCTATCAAGGATGTTATAAATTTGCTGAAGAGAAAAGATGGGCATGCACAGAGAATTAAATATATAAGAAAGAATCATAGAGTGGTAGAAATAATAAGGCACGGAGGTAGAATTTAAGAATAGTGATGATGATGATGATGACAACTAAGATTTATTGAGCATTTCATAAACAGGATATGCACTGTCTTATGTGCTTTGCATAAAAATCTCATAACAAATTTACCAGAAAGCCTCTGAGGATCAATATTTCAGGTGAGACGAGAGAAACTGAATAACTGGCTCAAATCACACAGTGAGTGATGAACGAAGTCAAGATTTCAATATAGATCTCTCCAACTCCTGAGGGCGGTTGGATGAGTTAGAACAGAGGAAAGCCAGAGCCAACTTTTAAATCATGCCATTTCTGCTGGAAGCTATCTTGGAGGAAGTAGAACCTGAGATGAGCCTGAAAGTCATTCGAAATTTAGATTGATAGGAAAGAAAGAGGGAGAGAAAGAAGCAATAAATCTAGTGCAGCATTAGGGAAGTAAATGTATTACCTCCATCTTAGCAGCAATCAGTCTTCCCTTGGCCAGTATTTTCGGAGATTGGTGAAGGATATGAGATGAAGATTTGACTATAAATCTTTGCTTTAATATTCACTCTTGCTAATCATGAGTTGGAATGAAGACAGAATGAATTTGAAAGATACAAGCTCTTAAGGTTGATCCTGAACACACCATCTAGAAAAGCCTCAGGAGAATCAAAAGAATTTGTAGACATTCCTTTATCACTCATTGATTAAAAACAAAAAGATAAATAAATGTTTCCAGTCCAGTGAAATGCAGGGAGCCTCGTTTCTAGTGCTGAAAGATTCATTATTCCACATGCATGTCCACATTTTGTGTGTAATCCCACCCAATGCAGATGGAAATGTTTGTGGCGAACCGGAAACAACTCAGATTACTGAACAATATAATGACTTGTTCACAAAATACTATCACAGTAAGCGTCAAGGCATGAGTAATAAAACAGCTTGTGAGAGATTAGAAGTGATAAAGCTTTGGAATCCAAACCCTGACCTCCAATGTGTCAGTGATTTGTTTCCATTAGTAATAACATAGAGGAGCCTGCCCAGATGGATCTCTCAGGAGGAAACCCAGCAACAATCAGCATCTGCCTCAGGTCTTTCTAGAAGCAGGGGATGTATCATTTCTGCTTCTGTCTCAGAAAATAAGCCTATTTTCCAAGTGGCTTCTTGGCATTACCAAAGATGGAGATTTTATTAAAAAAAGAAGAAAAAAAGAAAGTTTGGCAAAACCACATGCTGTGTTGCTGTGTGTGTGTGTGTGTGTGTGTTTATAAAGGAAAAGGAGAAAGTAAGCTGTTCTGTAAAATAAGCCACAATGTGTGTTCCCCCATATGCTCACACACACCCCTTCACATTTGGAGTTCCTACTGGGAGGTAACCGTCTTAGCAATCTTTGTAGTATAGCACAGCAGTGCTCCATAATGGTACGTATGTTCTAAGTACTCACTAAACATGAAATGAGTTAAATTGTCTTCCCAGTGAAGAATAAAAATCCACACCAAGAAGGATTGGTGGTGATATTGACAAGCCTGGATGTCTCAAAATCTACTACAAAAGAGAGAACTGGGGACATAGCAATGCTCCTCATCCAGTAACAATCTACATTGAGACAGTAGCAACTCCCCATGCTTTGCCTTACTGCTATTGAACCTTTAAAATGATCCGTGCCTAGTGATTATTGAAGATAACACAGTCTCCTTGTCTTTGTGTTGAATCTCATCTTATCTGTACTTATAAGAACTGTGCCCTTTGGTTTCAGTAAACAATAAGGAATTCCTTTGTCTCACCATGATGCTGTGCAGTCTTTGCTTTTCCATTCATGATGCAGACATGTAATGCTCTCACAGCAGCCCAGAGTAACTCTGACCTTAGTTCAAGAATCCGATAAGAGAGAGATATGGAAAACTACTCCACAAAACCTACACACCTACTTGTTAACCTCAGAGACAATTATCAAATTTCCAAACTCTAACAGTCCACTCTGGCAGATAACCAAAATATTTTCCTGAAATATTTTGTCTATATAATAAATTCTAGATTAGATCACCCTCTGGTAGTTAAATCTGTTTTACTCTCAAATAATTTGGAAATCATTTGAAATAAAAGTAATAGGAAAAGATGATACAGAGATTTTGGACAGGAATTTTGAAGGAAGTGGATATGAATAGCAGAATTCGAGTAAATAAGTATTTTGTCTATAGGTGCTGAAAAAGATTAAATCTGAGCCATGCGCACATGGGTAATGGACGTGCACATTGACTGTGAAGGCAAGAGGGCTGAGATGGCATAGAGGCTGAGCACATTTATTTAATTGAGTCAACACATTTTATCATATCTTGCCTTGGGTCAGGTGCTTGTTAAACAATACACAGATGAAAAGGATGCTGTAACCTCCTGGGTTATTAGTTTGGTAAGGAAAGCTAAACATTAACTAATCCCACAAATAATGATGTAAATGGTGACCGCTATATCATTTCAGGCTAAAATGTTTGGATAGATCCTACAGATAGTGTGTGTTGAGGGTAGGGACAGGAATGGCTGCCATGCCCACATGTGGTATTCTTCAGGTACTATTCCAAATATAAGAACAAAATTACTACGCATTATTATTTTGTAAATCCTCATTATCTTACTTCTCTTGAGTTATAGAATAGGAAAGGTAAAAGTTATCTAAAATAGCCTCTAAGATATTAAACAATAGGAGCTATATTAACTATGTCTTATATTCTCCTTTTGCCAAATATAGTCCTGACGACTTTCTAAGCACTGGGGCAATTTTAGCACTGAGGAATTCCTCCACAGCCTTATATTGACTGGGATAATATCACAGTTATGTTTTGAGTAGCCATATGCATTTTAGAACTCCAACTTTTTGAAAGTGGTTATCTCTGAGGAAATTAGACAACCTATGAGATCAGGATTAGATTAGGTGGAGAACCTAAAACAAAAGTTTCTCTGATTTAAAATGATAGCTGATCAATGGCACATTAAAAAATGCATTTCTGTTCATGTTGAGGCTCTGAATAGTGTGATTTCCTTCTTTCAAGGGAATTGTGTTACTCCGGAAACTGAGCCTTGCCGTTGGAGAGCTTCATTTCAGTACCCGTCGTAAATAAACAGGATTCGGGGATGTTGCATCGTTTGAATGATGCTTACATCCTGCAGGACAAGCCTATGACTGCTAGAGGAAGGGATCAGTGTTGAGGCGGAACTGCATTTGTATGCATCATCAGGCGGATTCCAGGGACATTACAAGCATTGTATTTGCCACAAAGGACTTTTTGCAGCTAAACTGCTGTTTAGCAAGTAGTTTCTACCTAGGAAATCATGTTAAAAAGATGTTGTCTTGTATTATGTTTGAGAAAAAAAAATAGCAACCTGAAATAGTACAGCCAGCGATAAAGGGTACCAAAAAGAGAGTGAGTTGCATACCTCCTACTTATGACTTTGTGAGCTTCAGTTTCTACATGTGTGTAATGGAGGCAGTGCCTGCCCTGCTCTGTCTCAGCTCTCTCTCCACTACCTTAACCTCGCCCCATCAACTAGTCATGATAACAAACAGCTGATCTCTAGCAAGCACTTACTATGTGCCACGAAGTCTTTTATGTGTTTTGTATGTGTTAACTCTTTTAATCCTTATAATAACCCTGTGAGGCTCACAATATGATAATATGCATTTTGCAAATTGAAAACCAAGAACAAGAGAGGTAGGGAACCTGCCCAAACTTACACATCTAACTAACCATCTGGCTCCAGATCTGCAGTCCTAAATCTCATGCTGTCTTGATTCATAGCTCTATAACTTTGTGCTTGGATGTTGGTCTGCCAGAAATGTTTTTCCTGCATCCTTCCCTAACATAATTCCTAGTCACATTTCAAGGTTCTCCACAGGTATGATCTCTTTTGGAAATATTTCACTGAATTCTCCCACCTCAAGCTCCTCTATGCTGCCATGGGAATAAATGTTAGCCTGAATCACACTACAATTCAATTTCTTTTTCCTGCTTTTTCTGTTTACCCCAACTACTCTGAGAATCTTGAGGACAGAGACATCGCAATTTCTTAATAAGTATTTTCTGCATGTAAATGGTAATATGCAGAGATAACATGAGATAATTTGGTAAAACTGTTTTATGAATCATAAAGAACCACACAAATGTTACATATAATGATTATTTGTTAATAAGGCACTCAGAAAAGTGTTTTCTATATTGAAAAGAAAATAGGGAAACCATGAAAGGAAGGTGGTATAATAATGAAAGCACTACTAATTGATGCCTGATAAAATAGACAATACTCACTTTAATTGAATAGCAGATATTAAGTACAGAGATTTTCTGTCAGTGAGTATCATGGTATGATAACAGATGCTGATAAAGAAGATCGACAATGCAGTCCAAATCCATTATATACTTTGTTGAATAGCTGGATATGGAGGTGAGAAAAGCCTAGCTACGTTGGTGCCTGAGCATGTGCAAGGAAGATAGAAATCTCTATTCCTGAGTGATTGCACAGTGAGAGTGAAGGCAGGGTTGCCAAAGAGGATTGGCCAGGCTCTCTTTCAAAGTGGATTAATCGCCAGCATCTTTGTCTAAAGTGGAAGCAAGAGTGGAGAGAGTCTTAAAGTAAGCTAAGAAGGAGAGGATATAATTGTTTTCCAAAGTCAGAGACACCCTCTTCTGGCTATCGATTTGCCGCCTTCAGAAGCTTATGGTACAGTTCCTAGTCTTTCCCACGTGGATAGTGATGTCTACCTCATCGGACTCTCGTGGAGATTTGAAGGTGATTACGTAAAGTTGCACAGGAGCTCATACACAATAGGCGTTTAATAAATTTCAACTTTGTGTAGCCCCCAAACCAGTTTTTCATTCATAAAACCGTTTCCTCATTTGTGTGGTGGCTAAGAATAATTAGCAAGCCAGGGTGTGACATAATTCTAACATTTTGGTTTTAAGTGATTACAAATATAAGCCTCGTTTTAAATTGAGTCTTCTTTAAAACTCTTCTTAACTAACCCTTTTTATATACATATACTAAATGCTACTGATTATGACAGTCAGCTAAGTTACGGTTGTACTGACCCTCACTAAGTGTAAATATCTACAGTGGTTTAACCCTAATGCCTTAGTGATCAGTGTACGATAGCACTGTCCAAGAACAAAAGAAATTAACCATTCACTATTAGATATAAAATACTGATTCCTAAGAAATTCTTTGACTGAAAATCAGATAAAATATAGTAATAAGGAAATAAAACAGACTGAAGAGGGCATAGATTATTTTATAACAGCTTTCATTTCCAATTTTAACAGGATATTTGAATTTTTACAGAGCATAAACACTAGATTTAAACATAATTCAGCACTTATCTTGAAAAGAATCCTGGTTATTCATGAAAAAGGGTGGGTGAGATAATATGCCTGAAGTGATGCATATTATGGTTTAATCAAGGCTCAAGGACTAGGAGTGGAGAGAGAGGAAGTTGAGAATTATAAAGGAGGACTTCTAATATTCATTCACTTTCACATGCATCATCACAGATAGCCAGGGCATATATTAATTTTACCCATTTTTATAATGAGAAAATAGGTTCATGGAAGAACTAATGCCCTGGGCCAAGCCACACAGAGATAAGAAAAGTCTCAGAAACTTTAGCGACAGTAAAGTGTTCATAATGATAACACTTAGTATCTATGAAGTGCCAGACACTGTCCTAGAGGTTCAAGATATAAAAGTTAGTAAGGCAAAAAGAGTTCTTGATTTTACAGAATTTAATTTTCCTTCTGGGGATGATGGGCAATAAAGAAGTCATTAAATAAATAACTAGCATAACTTTCAGAACGATGAGAGCAGTGGCATCGATGAGGCTGGAAGAGAGGATAGATCATGATGAGAGAAGCACTCATATTTTAGATAGTATAGCTATGAAAAGCTTTTCTGAGATGCGAAATGTGAGCATTATCCAGGGACATGAAGTAGAAAGTTATGAGAAGTCCTAGTGCAGATGTTTCTACTTGAGGCCTTTGGTAGAAAAAATTGTGGCATATTCCAAGAATTGCAAGACCAATGCGGTGGGACCAGAGGGAACCGTGGGAGGAACGATAGGAATTGAGGTCAGGGAAGGAAGCAGCAGCGAATCCTGCATGACCTTGTAGGAACTTTAAGCAGTTTGAGCAAGGGAGTAAAATAACCTGATTTTTTTTTTTTAAAGGGTGAAAGAATTATTTGATATCACAATTCCTTGCCATCTCAGATTTCAATAGTTCTCACATTGATCATTATATAATTTTTGGTCCCTAAAAGAAAGAGATGACACACCCCAAAACAGGTGTTTAATGAATGGAAGGTTTACAGTGGTCTAAATAGGGTTAAGAGAAAAAATGAGGCATAGTAGACTTTTATTTGTTCTTAATATGAGTCCTTGGTGGCCTTGTCGCTATTTGTGTAACACAGATTTCCGTTAACTAATACTATCGGCAAGAAAGTATGAAGGAGCTCCCCAATGTACTCAATGTATTCAGATATAGTTTTTGCTCCCACAAACCAATTTCTGTAATGTAATCAATATCGAGTACCTGGGCCGATATAGTGACTCTGTTCTCTGCCTCTTGTCTTAATGGCACAAAGAGCCCCACCCGAAGATGAGAATGTGTCATGGGTATATTCCCACATTGAGGCATTCTTCCATTTGTGTAAGGCTTCTAAACTTACGAGCCAAAGGATAGAGGGACAGGAAGCAACAATGGAGTTATTTGGTGAAATAGTGCCAAGAGCCACTTTCATTTCTACATTTTCATTCCTGGACTCATATAATGTAGCTACAAGGGAGACTTCACCTTATATTATTCACCTGTCTCAAGCATATACCATGTCCTTTAAATCAGAGCCACGTATTGCAGGGTGTTTTCTCCTAGCTGTTACTCTATGCTTTCAACAGGTCATTCCACGATTCTATAAAGACAGCTTTTTCCAGGTAATGGGATTGAGATCAGAAAGCTAACACAAGCCAAGTCAATACTTTAAATCTCAAGTGAGTGCATCCATGTTGGCAAATTAAACAACAACAACAAAAACCAATTTCATACATATGCTTGTGATCCTTCCTATTTAAATTGGTGAGATCTTGTAATTCTTCTCTTATATGTATAGCCTAACTCCTCTTGGGCCAGCTCTGCTGGAATCCAGCTCTCAATATGGGCTCAGGGAACGTAGAAGTATGTTCTTTTTAGCAAGGAAGTTCAGTGGGATTTAAATGTTCAAAGGCCTTTTCTTTGACTGTGTCAGATCAGTTGTCTCCATCCTATGTCTCAGAGTCCCAGGCCTTCCCCTACACTGTAAGATAATTGGATGGATTGAACACTTAATTGTTTTGGCAACTTTACAACCCTTATATTCAGACCTGGAGATTGGTCCACAATCATTAAAACTGGCAAATAGTCTTTCCTCCCCTCTCCTGAATTGAGCATTAAAAACATTTACTTTGTCCATTTCTCTTTGTAGGCTCTAGTTTTGCCAGAAGCAGCATCCTAAGCTACCATTTTTCTTTATTCTTTGTTGTCATACTGACTGAGTTGTTAAGCGCTAATTCTCTACATCTTGCCCTCCACTTGCACTACTCTCTCCATGCCATTATCACTGTGAGTTTTATAATCATGATGCCCTTGCAATCCATATAGTACCTAGTCCCATTTTCCCTGACCAGGATATTCATGCGTTTATCAAATATATGAAAAGTCCAATCCCACATTTCTATTTTGAGAATGTGTTTCTTGGGCCACTCCTGATATTGGTGTATCAAAGTCTTAGCAGGAAAATAAGTTCAGGCTCAAAAAGAGTTATTAAATCAAGTTTAGTAGAAGGGCTATTATGAGAATGTGGACTGAGTTAAAGAAAACCAATATTGATGAAGGACCCTGGGATAGCAGGAAAGTTAAGCAATTACTACCTTTGATTTTAATGGGACAAAAGGTGAGAGTTGTTAGCAGAAGCGGAGAGCAATCTAGCTGTAGATTAGAACTGCCAGTTAAGAGATACGGCCTCTAACAGAGGAAATCCTTCACTGCCAGCCTAGAGCCCAGAAAGAAGAGAACCTCTTTTTCCCACTCTTTGGTCTCTTTCTAGTATGTATCATTGTTCCCAAACAAATAGAAATCAGAGAACAAAGAAACCACAAAAATAAGACTTCTGGGACACTCTTGGGATGCCAAGGATGCTGGAGAGCATGGAAAACGGATCTAGAAGAAGTAATATCACCTTTCCTTTTTGTGCACAATGTCTAGCAATATCCACGAAAAGAGGCAATTTCCCTTGGATGTGAGCTACTGAGAACCAGGCTAAATCATTCTCATTTGCTTTCAAACTCTGCAACTTTTGGTGCCTCATTCGAGGAATTCTGTAGCTGAGCCACATTCACATGCACCCTGTAAGAGCTGTTCTGCAGGATAAAAAGTAAGCTTTAGAGTCATTTGTCAAGGACAGTGTTTTGTTATTGATTTCTTGAAAAACAATCAGGCAAGATAGGCATTAAAATTACATCAATTTTCTGGAGTTGCCGTGGCTTTGATAACTCCTGTGCAGGCTGCAATTTGAGATGAACTGTCAGACACAGTGCTCCATAGAATCCCTTATTATGCCAGTCTCTTGTCATGCTATCTTTAATAGAATAGAACAAAGATAAAGAGAACAGGTTTAGGTGTAATTCACTTTAGAAAATACATTTTTATCTATTATGAATCATTAATACCTGGTTGGAAAATTAAATATGATTCTCAAAAGGCATTCCCAAGAAAGTTGTTATAATTTAGTAAAGTGATAAAAACAATCCAACATCATTTATTTAATATCTATTGTATGTCTAGCCTTGTTGAAGGTTGTCTTAGAGAACGGGGAAACTGTTACATACTACATTTCAAAGGTTAATTAACTGATCCACATATACAGGCTATAGATACAGCAACTTATACTGCTGATGTGGGGCGCCAGACACCAATCTGAAGCTTTTCTTTTTTACGTAGAAACTCTATTACTTCCAATTTGATATTTTGTCAAAGATCCACACTTATGTCTCTGTATAACACAATTGGTGTTTGCTGATACGTAGAGTAACTTTAAATTTTTTTTTCTATTTAAAAAATATATTAAGGAAATATAATAAGTCAAAAATTTGAACCAATTTAGAGAAAAATATTAAACAGATAGCACCGATTGTATATAGATAACATATGAATGTGGTATATGAATGAAAAAATTTGGGAAATATTACCTTATAAAAAGCTACTTACAAGAGATAATGAGGATTATAATAAGATGCATATGGTGGAAACTATTAGGAAAAGTGAGTTTGTTTTGGGGATTTAGCATGTAACTTTACTAGGCATAAACGTGATGTCAATAATCACCTACTAAATGGTTAACAATTATTAGATGTTAAGTCTACTTTTCAGTAGGTTGGAATGATAGTTTCACAACCACATACAAATAAAATACAATATATCATTATTCTAGATTGTGGAAAATAATATTCTTGGAGTTGCCAAAAAGATATTCTCTTCCTAATTCTATTAAATTATTGATGTTCAGACGTGAGAGACACAGGAAAAATAGAAAACGTAAATGAAATATGAACAAGAACAAGGTATATAACATGGAGTATGGTTTGATTAACCAGTTATTATGTATAAGTTATTTGTTTGATTGCAGTAGAAGAAACTAAAAGTTAATTGTATAAAAAAGTAAATATTTTTAACTACATGTGAAAAAACCAGGGCAATGTCATCCAGGGGACTAAGAAATGGCATTCTTATACTTTGGCACTATGCTGTCTTTATTCTTAGGCCTCATAAAAGTGACCACAACATTTTCAGCTTATATCATCCTTACAGCCAACAGTTTGACAGGAAAAGAAAATTTCTGTTCCTGATAACTCCAGCTTACCTCCTGGGGTTCGCTTTGAACCATCTTGAGTCAGGTACCATATCTAGAACAATTTTTGTGGCTAGGGATCGAGGATTATGTTAATCATCCAGGATTGGGTCAATTTGTTTCCCCTTAACCAAGCTCGCTTCTATACGTGGATAGAGTCCCACTGACCCCAGGAGAATTAGAGTTAGAGGAAGGTTTGCACTCCCCTATAGGAAAATTGGAATATGATTCCTTGGCCAAAGGGAATGGTTACCAAAACATAGTGCCCCATGACCATAGGTATGACCAGGAACTGAGTTATTTCTCAGTGATTGCTTCTGTGAGGTGATCTTTTCATATATTGTTAAAAGCTTGACATGCAGTCCACATTTTCTATTCAATGGGGATTTATTTTTAGATTGTACGTGAAATAGACATTACTCTTCCCACAAAAAAAAAAGGTTTTAAAAGCCATGTTCCCATTACTTTGCCAGAAGAACTCTAATATTTTAGATAATAGCTGGAAATGAGAAGACAAAAATAGCCAGAGATTGCTGACCCCAGGCAACGATTGTGCACAGCATTTCAAAGAGAAAAAAAAACTTTCAAAACAATCAAATAATAATAACTCAGCAGAAGCACTAGTTAATACTTTGTTGTAAGAGACCTAAACAAGACCAAATCTTCAAGGCAAATAGCAGAGAATAGCATGGGCCATACACAAGAAGACCCAATCAAGATCACAACCATCCTCTAGCATCCAGGTTCAAGGTCATTGCCTTTCCCAAAGGAGGAGAAACTTAGAACTGATATTGAAATTCATTGCAAAGTTTTTATTATTCCGTTGTACATAATTATACAGAGTGAATGCAAATCATTTGTATTGACAAATTATTGGTTCAACAGACTCAGTGCAAAATGAAAATGTGAGGCCTTTATCTAAAAATGATTAAGGATTTCAAGATCATTAAACTGACTATGGGATCTTTCTAAGGGTGGGGCCCGGTGCCAGTGCAGGTGAGGCTGCCCTTGGGGCTCAATCATTATCAAAAATTCATTTGCGATGTTATGCAGTCCAAAGCTGAGGAATCTATACAGATACCTGCATTTGATGTCCACAACCTGACCACTAAATTAAGGTCTCAGGAGCCCAGAACAGGCTCCTCAGATGAGCCGCACTACCTAGAGAATGTGGGTTTAAGAAGTCAAAGTTAGGTTGGAAGTTACACAAGACTCCCCTACGCCATAAAAGAATATTTGATTTTTTTGTATCAAGGGAAGACTAAAACACTCAGGACTTTGTGGAAAGATTAATAGTAAATTACTTTGATTCTTTTGAGTTAAAAACTTTATGTATACAATTCTTGGGGTTCAGAGAGATTATGAGATCTAATATACATCACAGTGCAAGATTAATATGATTATGATATAAACATAAGTTTATATAACAGGTGATAAGATTTGGACACTCAGCTGTTCAAAATTAACCTTCAGGTAAGAATCAATTGAGCATTAAACACTCAAAATATGTAAGACTATCATTCCTGGGTATTACAGTAATTAAACTAGTAGCTACTATTTATTGAATGCCTTATATACATGCTAAGAATTGCAGTACATTTTTAAAATATATGTCTATATGCCCTAAATAAGTTTTATTTTCCCATTATATACAGGTGAGGAACTCAGGTAGTTTATGTAATTTGCTTTTGATAACACAGCTAATAAGTTAAACTTGGTAACCAAGAGTATTTATCTCTAAAATCCATGCCTTTATTTCATTATTCTTGGTCCCTGCCATTTTCCTTCAAGACAGGGACAAAGAAAGCTGTGTTAGTTACAAAGATTCAGTGAAGTCTACTGGCTTTGAGAAGAAGCTGGATTGGGGCACAGAGATGAGAGAGAGCACGCAGATTCCCCACCTTCATAATTCTTTGTGTGCTATTGAATTGAAGGTCCCCGTCTTACACAGTAGCCACTTTCTAAGAAGCTTGCAGATTCTGATTGATGATTGATTCCTATCAGAATGTTACAGAATGCCTTAGAGATGAGCAGAATAAATGCAGTTTGGAAGAAAACAAAACAAAGCAAAAAGGCTTAACATTATTTGAGCTCTTGCAAAATGGCAGGCACTGGTCCCAAACGTTACAAGTATTGTCACAATAACCCTATGAAATGAGTTCTATTATTAACTGCTTTTTATAGATGAGGAAACTGAGATTTTCAACATCATCTACCAAAGCTATGATCAAACACAGGTTATTCCAGATCATGAAGGTTTAAATGATGCTATGTTAAAATGTCAGATATGAAATATCCCATGCTCTATCATTTAAACACCATTGTATTTGCTGTTCCTGTCTTCAAAGACAGGCTGTGAAGGAGTACGGCTCCTGGCCAAAAACCTAGGCATGACTTTTCAGGCAATTACAAAGGCTTTGCCTGGCAGGCATCGTGGGAGAAGGCTGCTCTCCTGGCACCAGCCAATGCATTGGTCTTTAGGGGGAGCTGTGGTCAAGGACTCAGGACCTTCTGGCTGGTTGTGCTCTTTTGCACATTCGCATTTCTAGCCCAGGAGCCTTGATTCTAAGTCTCTTTATCTGGGGCCTTCAGGTGAGGTCTGCCTCAGGCATCTCTGCTGAGGCCCTCTTAAGAGGTCAAAGGGAGGAGAGGAAAACTTTGAAGACATTTCTCCACTCAGACTTAGTACTCAGTACTCTTCCACTCCCAGCTCTTCCCTTTTGCCCTCTCCTCCAGCCTCCTGGGGTCCATAAAACTCAGGAGGCTTTTGTTCAGCCTCCCTTGGCAGTGAGATGACCCCCACATCTGTGCTGAGCCATCTGACCCTTGACCAGTGCACTGTCCCACAGGGGAAAATGGAATGAGGGAGAGGTGGCGCTTTCTCTGGGCTAGACTCTTGTTTGTACTATCACAGTAAGTGATGAAAAACTTTTTTATTTTCATTTTGGCTTGTTGTTTTTAATCAGTTACTCCCACACCTGACAGCTCAGCTCTCTCATCAGCTCAGAGCAATTCCTGACACACAAGAGTGATCTGTTGATGTTTTCTAACTTTGTGAAAGATACTTTAAAATTGGATGAAACGCATGTTCCCTTCTGGTGAGGATATAGAAACTCACCAGAGACTTCCATTCTCAAAGCAAGGCAAATGATCTAAAAAATTCATAGTCAAAATCAGAGAGCTGAAGTGGCCAGGGCCTCCCCCAGTGCAAATACGGCCACCCTCTAAAGGCAGCAATCCAAGCAGGAGGGCTGAGAGGAATCCTTCAGAGGCCCTTTTAGGTGTCAGCTACCAGGAAAGTTCAGAGGAATCTCCTTCATCCAATCTCTCTATCCAAAAATACAATTAAGAAAATGGTTGGGTAAACATACAAAAGGCAACAAATTATTTTCACAATATATTTCTGTCAATGGACTTACAGTAAAAATATGAGGGCTGGTCCTGTGGCCTAGTGGTTAAGTTCCGCACGCTCCACTTCAGCAGCCTGGGTTCGGTTCCCAGATGCTGACCTACACCACTCATCAGCGGCCATGTTGTCATGGCAACCCCCATGCAAAGCAGAGGAAGATTGGCACAAATCTCCCTCAGCAAAAAAGAATTCTTACAAATCAACAATGAAAAGACAGTTCACAAAAAGAAAAAAAAAAGGAAAAGACTTGAATAAAAGACATTTCACAAGTGAAGGTATACCAATGGCACAAAAACACATTAAAAAAGTCCTCAAAATAAACAGTTATCAGGGAAATGCAAGTTAAAATGACAACTGTATATCATGGTACAATTAATAGAACAGGTGAAAAAAAGCAACAAACCAATAACGTCAAATGTTCATGTGATATAGAACAAAACTGGAGGTGTTGGGTAAAATGATAAAACGAAACTGAGGAACTGCTTGGCAGTTTCTTATAAAGTTAATCATATACTACCCAAGGACCATATTGTAGAAGAATGAATCCTGAATAAGTCACGAAACATGGATATCTGCCGTTGTCTATCCTTTAACATTACTTGCACTACAGAAATATCATTTACTCTTTCTGAAGCTGTTCATCATTTGTAAAGTAAGTAACTTGAAGAGGTCGCTGTAAAGATTTTTACAAGCTCTCAGATATACATATAATTCTATGTAATGAAGACAAAGAATGAGCGTGCAGACCATAGGTTACATCCTAAAGACCACAGATGGCTGCCAGAATGAGAACAAGACACACAAATCTAACGGCAAACTCTTTGGCCAAAATTGGAAACAATATTTACATAATAAAATAGGCAGGTTAAACAGCAGTCTGTACTGGTTATTTTAATAGGTTATCAAATAAAGCTTTGTGAGCGTAATATGAACTCCTTCTCTTGCCTTTTTCCTTCCCCTGATTCCAGGCTTTCCGGTTCATAAGCAGATGCCTGAGGTGTGAAACTAAGACAGAAACAGTTTTTATTTCTTTGTGTGTTTTTCAAAGATATCATTTCAAAGATACGAACGGGATTCTACAGTGAAAAGTGTAAAGCATTTTATTTATTGGTACTGCACAGGATCAGGAGAGAGTTGGAAAATAAATTTTAGAAGAGAAAGAGGAAGGCGCTTCTGTCTCCAAGTAGTTTTCCATTGTCTTTAGGATCCTGTGCCTTAGTACAGCATGCAGCCGGAGCTCAGTTCCATTTCAAAGGAAACCAGCAGGCAGAGTCCTTCAGATCAGACCATCTCCAGGGAGTTCCCTGGAACCTCTCTGCTTCCAGTTCTTGCTAAGGCCCACATGTGTTCAACCCTTCCTTGGATGTCGGAATTCTCATTAAATGCTGTCTGCTGGGTGGAGAGCCCAAGTACCCAGAACCGCCTTAAACCTCCATACTCCCGAGTGCAGTGTTTGGAATGTGGCTCCATTGGTTGGCTGTATTCTTTTCTCTTAAGACTGCTGGGAGCATATTTTTGTGAACTTTTTTTGATAGCAGTAATTTCAAGTTAATAACCACATATAATATTGCCAAATTATGCAATAATGCACTTTGGTATGAAACTTTCCCAATTGCCTGAGTATAAGTGACCCGCACTTTGGGGAATTTCTCCAGTTTAATGTGGTGGAAAATTTCACTTTTTTTTTTGTCAGTGACCTGCGTGTGAAAATTATGGTAGATTCAAAATCTATCTTGGGCAATGTAGTTACATCCAAATTCAAATCAGATTTTGATTTGAAAGTCTGTGTAAGAGGGAGGAGGGAGAGCCACATTTGGTAAAATGCTTCTTCCAAGACAAGCAATCTTGGTCTTACACGCTTTTGAAATAGTTTGGGGAGTTGGGGAGCTCAACTTTTTTTTCAAGGCTTCTCTTTGGAAATCATTTACATGTTCTGGTGAGAGCAGGTATGATGAACTGGGGTCGGGTGTGTTTTTTCAGTTCGAGCTTAACAGACTCCTTTTCAGTTTAGAAGAGTTCTACAAAGAATTGTTTTAATTATGTCACAGATTTTAATCAGGGTTCTTACAAATCTACCCTTGGTTCCATATTTACTCTAAGGCTATTTCTTATTTTGAAAATTTTTGTTGGCTTCAGAAAATCACCTGGATCTTTTTCATTTATTTTAAATTCTTCTTGAAACGGAACAATTTTTTCTTTAATTTGTCTCTCTCTTGTAAAGACATCTATACAGCAGAAAGAAGCCACTTGGAATTGCAGCACACTTCCTGGAAATTGCTTTAGCTAGCTGTGCACATTCATTAGGTAATTTTTAGAGCTTCCAAGTTACAACAGCCTCTAATAGCAGATTTCTCACTGTTCTTCATGCCTCCACTAACAGTCTCACCTCTCTCCCAGGATTTTTTCCCCTACTCCATCCTAAAGTCATTGCCATGTCTTTTAGGTTTTAGTTATGGTAGCACCCCACTTCTGGAACTGATTTCTGATTCAGTTATCTATTGCTCTGAAGAAAAAAGAACTTAAGCTACCCACAATTTAGTGATTTAAAACAGCAAGGATTTATTATTTTTCACAATTTTTTTGGTTGTCAACTAAGGCAATTCTTTGGTTTTCTCCTGGGTTCGCTCCTGAGGCTGCAAATATTTGATAGCTTCACTGGGGTTGGAGGACCCAATATGACCTGCCTCGTGTGCCCACTTGTTTATGTGGGCTGTCAGCTATACATAATGTTCTTCCGGGTGTCCTCTCTTCCTCGTAGTTGGCTAACCTCAGCTTCTTTATAGCAAGGTAGTTTCCAGATTTCAAGAGATTTAGAATGCAAATTCTAAGGCATCTTATGGCCTAGACTCAGAAACTCACATGTCACTTTTGCACCATTATATGATTCAAAACAAGTCACAAGTCCCTTCCAGATTTAAAAGGTGGAGAAATTGTCTCTACTGCTTGTTGGGAGGAAACACATTCACATTGCGAAGAAGTGTGGGCATGCTGAGATGTTTAATTGGGATCAATGTCATAATTACTAATATACTATTAAAATTTCTGTTCTATAAAATTCTATAAAGTTTTCTTCTGGTTATAATGAACCTCTTAAAATTATTACGTCTTTCCTGCCAATCTGCTGGCATCACTCAGTCTTCTTGCACATCTAATTACAAATGTCACCAATTACAAAGTTCTGCCGACCTGAATATCTTCTCTCTTTGCATTTCCATCTGGATATTGATGTTCTGGAAGGTTACCAACTGGCATGTGCTTTGCTAGAAGTGCTTTAAACTCTACTTCTTTTTAAAATATTTATTTTGCACCATTTAAACTCTAAGATACTATTCTGTTATATTCTTGCTTGTATATTTTCTGACAAGAAAACTATAATCAATCTGATCTTGACTTCTCTCTGTAATGTGTCTTCCCTCCATGTCCCCACACCTTTGGCTGCTTTTTAAATGGTTTCCTTATTGATAGTTTTTCAGCAATTTGATTTTAATATGACTTGGGAGGTGTGTGCATGCATGTTGGCCTTGCATTTATTTTCTTAGCTTCCTGGACCTGTTGCTTTTATAGTTTTCATCAAATTTGGAAAAATTTAGCCATAATTCCTCCAAATTTTTTTCTACTACTCATCCCTTTTTTAGGACTCTAATTACCCATACATTAAATTTCTACTAACTTTTCAGTTACTTCAGGATGAATGCTTCAGCTTTATAGATCCTATTGCTATATCTTTAAGTATATTGATATTTCTTTCTGCAGTGTCTAATCTTCTATTAATCCTACCTAGCTGACTTTTTATTTCGGATATTTTATTCTTCATCCCTGGATGCTCCATTTGTTTTTTAAATATGTTTTATTTCCCACTTCAGTATGTCTGTGCTAACTTTTAAGCCCTACCGCTCGTGTGTGATAACTACTGTGGTGCCTTCGTCTCTGGTTTCTGAGTCTCTGTAATTTCTTCCTCCTCGCCCTCTTGACTTATTCTTGTCCTGGTGAAAAGTCATGTTGTTATTTCTTGGCATGTCTGGTAATTTGCATTGGATACTTAACCTCATGATGTTTGAATTTATCTTCCGTTAAAGAATATGTGTTTGTCCTGACATTGAGTCTTTTTGGGAATCGGTTTTACACTTTGAGGCCTGTGTCTCCACTCGATGAAGAAGACTCAGAGAAGGCGTCCCTCCAGGAACAGGTCATCCCTACTTAGAATGTGGCGTGTCTGGGGCTCGATGGAATGCCAAAGGAATTCTCCAAGACCTCTCCATTCTGGCTGTTCAGAGCAAGAACCTCTCCCCACCGCGGGTGGGCTTTTAGAGTGGGTTGGCCTGACTTTGCAGAGAGGCGCTCTATGCTTTCAGAGCCTCAGACTCACCAGTGACTCAGGTAGACCTCTCAAGAGATCTGCCTTGCAAATTCTCACCACTTCATCCTTCCTGCACTCGAATCTCCTCTCGAACTCGGAGAAACCACTGTGAGTTCCCCTCCATGTGCCTGTGCTGAGAAAATGCCTCCAGGCAGACAGTTTCAGTCAGTTTGCGAACAGCTGTTTCACTGATTTTTGTCCTGTTTCCAGATGTTTACAACATGAGGATAATCTGCCCCTTATTATTACACATGTTCAGAAGCAGGAGGCCCTCAGTCGTAACATTTTTAATATTCTTTCTTTCACACACACACACGCACACAAACACACTCACAAATCTGAGAAAGTTTAAATTGCATTGTTTACTATCATTGCCATCATTTTCTCCAGACCATCTTTATTCCAAGAAATAATGTTAAATACTCTTAACTTATTTTTAAAAGTACTACTTGTTTCACCTTGTTTTGTGGTAATTGCAATTAATGACATACAGCCTTTAGTCCCCTAACACCTTTCAAATATGATTATGGTAAAATTGTGAATGCTGTCTACCTGATCATGGCCATTTGTATTCCTCCCTCACTTATCTGTGGTCTTTCAATTAGTCTTCTGAGAACACTGCAGCTTTTATTGTTATCCAGCTCCGCAGGAAACCACAAGCAGAGAAATAGATGTTGAAAAGAAATAAGGATTATGTTCTTTCCTTTCTCTCTCTCTCTCTAATATTCTTTTTTATTCCAAAACATAGAATTCATTCCCGTTAACCCTTCAGAAATACAGGCCAGATTTCACACTGGGCTTCAGGTATGTGCAGAGAGTGATGGCAAATCACTGCATGCTACTTATTTATCATTTATCACACATAATAAAAAACAATGCTCAGCCCTGAAGGATCAGCATGTCTAAACACCATCTTGTGCTTTCTTGGGAAACAAAATCCCCAAAATGTCCGCTAGGGTTTCCTCTACCAAGGGTCGCTTCTGATATTGTAGTAACAACTTGGGATGTCGTCTCTCTATTGATTCCCGACTACCAAAACAGATCTTAAGAACCACGAAGGAGGGAGATGGTACTTGAAGGAATAAATAATAGACACACTAAATTCAAAATAATGGTGTTCACTTTATCTCTACTTCAAGAAGGTTTCTGGCAGCCTGGATAAAAAGGACACCCTAAATATTTTTTCCTTAGAGCTCTGGAATTGATAAATAAGCTGTTTTTCCAAATTTAATTTAGAAGTTTCTGAAAGAATGAAACCCAACTGTGATTAGGGAGAAGGAAAGCAACCTTAATTTAGGAGTGCACGTTTGTTATTCTTTTCATCTTTAAGCAGAGATTCACAAGATTTTCTTCTTATCTCAGAGGAAAGTTGCTTTGATAATTTGTGGCTGCAATAGGCTTCTCTCATTGTTTATCCTGGCCTTTGCATTCCAATTGCAAAGAGCCCACTTCAGCCCCAATCATCAATCATTTCACCTGGTGCCGTAGCCCCCACCTAGTCACTGTGCTTCTGATCTCTCCCTCCACATTGCTGGCTGCCCCCTTTCTTAATTGTGGATCTAAATCCAGTAATTTACAATGGGGAAGCCTGCCTAATTACTCAGCAACGACCGGATCAAATCTAACTATGGTCCTTCTGCCATCTGGCCCCAGCCTGCCCTTGTAGCTTTCAGTCCACATATCCTGTTCCCTATTCACACCTGACTATTAGTGAAAGACCATGATTTCATCCCTCAGCCCTTAACTCATTTTGTTTTCTCAGCTTGCAGTGTCCAAAACAGAGAGAATTAAATTTCTAGAATACATCCACATGCAAAGCAAGCCAGCTAAAATTTTCTTTCCTCCATAAGAATGCTCGTTCTTGATCACCAACTCTAGTTTCCCAGGACATACTACTGAGACATCTTGATTGGCTGAGGCAGATTATTCACAAGGTTTAGGTTTACAGTGTATACTTCTTTTAGTGTTTATGAAACACCATTTGTGACTTTAAAATGCAGTGATCTGCTGCTTTCCCTTTTATTTATTTGTTTTTTCACTCATATATATCTTTTTTTAAAAATGCCTTATAAGTACTGTGTAATTAACTCCCTTTCTCTTGAAAAGGAAAAACACAGTAAAATCTCTGTCATCACTACTAATAATAATCATTATAGCCAACCTTTCTTGTCCACTTGCAAAGTGCTAGATACTGCTCTAAGCACTTTTTGTGAAAAACTCATTTCAAACAATAACATTATGAGATACATTCTATTATTTCTTCCTATTTTATTTTATAAATGAGAAGAACAAGGTATAGGGGTCCCAAGTCCTGACCAGCAAGACTGGAATGTGGTGAGACCAGGGTTAGAATGCACACCCTGTGGAACCATTGATGAGCTAACATGCCCACACCATCTACTTTAGGAGGGAGGGCGATGACTGTTGGTTCAGTTCTTTTGCTTAAAGTGTCTGAACCAGATCTTTGATATATAAAACATTGTGAATGTCAATATGATGACATACAAATATTAAAATATGCTAGAAGTTGATATAATTCTCATTGGTTAGGAGTTACTTTAGTTCATTGTGTAGTTAATTGTCTGTCCTTGCTCAGCTGTGAGCAGGGACAGCTTCTGTCAAACATCCATGTGTTTTAATATCTAACATACAGCCCTGTACCTAATAGCCTTTAATAAATATTTATTGAAAGATAAAGATGAATAAACAAAAGTGTGTAAAGCTATAAAACTTTGTCCTTATGTAAATATTCAGAATTATTGAGGCAAATTTAAATTTTCAAGGATGTGTACATTCTAAAACCTATTTATGTGTGTGGTTTGGGGGAGAGAGAGTTACTGTGACTCTAAATGACCTGTATCACCATTCTTCATCCACCTGTTCATACTTAATTATGAACTACAGGAGCTCTGTGAGCAATGAATTAAATGACCTTTATTGACCCTCAGAATAAAAGACAGAGTAATTTTTGAGATTTCCCACTAGCTATTCAGAGTCTAGGTAATCCATTGGTTGTACTTTGTGTCTTTTTGCCTAATAATTAGCAATTCTTTTTCTGTGTGATGTCACACCTTCAATCTGGGACATCAAGCTATTGTGTAGAAAATTAAAATTTGCATTTATCAGAACAATCATGATAGTACTTCATAATTGATAGTAGCTCTTATTATGGGCTTCACTAAAGCATTTAAGCATTAATTAAATTTTATGGGGTTGTATTTCTTTTAAAACATGTGCAGAAGGACCGAGATATCTATATATTTTCCAACAGACTGGAAATACACAAATGATTCTGGAAAAAAAGATGCTATTTTCTCTTTTACTTGATTTTGAGAATATTTGAGAGACTCCTGACTAACAAAATGTATTAGCTTTCTAATAGATTCTCCACATAAAAGATGAAAATATTTAAGATTTCATCAAAATAAAATGCCTGTTTTATCTTCACGGAGAGGAAACCAACCATTACAAGCCAATAGTACTTCTCAGTTAATGTTCCTTTCTTCAACTCTAAGCATTTCCATCTATCTTCCTTCTCACTGTGAACCTTTGAAGGATGTATCAGTCTATCTTGAGTTGTGCAAACAATTTGTGATATTTCTTATTCATATGTTATCAGGAAAGTATTAATTGCATGAAAACAATTTCCCAAGGCACTGATTAATGTTCAAACATGCTGTCATTCCGGAATTTTCCTAGTTTAAACATTTCTTTTAATCTGCAAATCAGTATAGAATAGAGACCAAGTGTTTCAGAATCAGCTAAATCTGAATTAAAGCCTCTACTCTGCCCATTATGAGTGGTTTGACGTAAGACAAGTCATTTTCAATCTTTAAGCCTAAAATAGCTTAGCTCTAAAATTGTTTTGTACAACCTCATGGATTTGTAGGGACAATCGAATGAGATAATAAATGTGGAGGTCTTAGCACACAAGGAACTCAATGAATTCTAGGTGCTCATGGCTATGACCTGCCCCTTTTCTACTTCTCCGGCCTCTTCCTCTACCACAGTACACCCTACTCTCTGCTTCAGCATCACTGGATCCCCTGCTGTTCCTCTAAACCATCAATGTCCAGTAGAACTTTCTGCTATAATGGAAATGCACTGCCCTATACAATTGCCACCAGCCATATGTGGCTATTGTGTACCTAAAACGTGTGTAGTATGTAGTGCGAGTGAGCAACTGAATTTTAATTTTGTTTGATTTGAGTTCATTTGAATGTAAATAGCTAGAGACTCCCTTACTTGATTACATGGCTCTAAACATGATGGACCATTGGGTCTGCTGTTCTGCCTTCACTGCTCATATATTTGCTTGCCCATGTCCTTAAAGTATCTGTTCAAATGTCACTTTATTAGAGATACCCTCTTTGGTCAACCTATGTAAAGTAGCAATACCGTGTTCAAATATTCCATATTGTCTTTATGTATAGGGAAGAATATAGACCATGCCCACTGGGGACGTGTATTAGTTTCCTATTGGTGATGTAAAAGAAAGTCACAAATGTAGTGACCTAAAGCAGCAGTCTTACAGTTCTGAAAGTCGTAAATCCAAGATCAGTATCCTGGGCTAAATCAAAGTGTCATAGGCCCGGTCCCTTCTGGAGGACTGGAGGGGAATGTACTCCTTGCTTCTCCTAGCTCCTAAAGGATGCAGGCATTCTTTGGTTTTGAATCAATTTAATTTCTTCTTCTGTCGTCATATCACCTTCTCTGTCTCTCTCTCTGAACTCTGATCCTCCTGCCTCCATTTATAAGGACACCTGTCTACATCCTCTTCTATATTTAGTGAAATAAAGTTGAGAAGGATCAATTCAGTGCTTATTGGAAGAAAGAGACAGGCTTTTAACTAAATTCTATGATCTATCTCCACAAATACCCACAAAACTTACTTCGTAAGTTGAAAGACACTTTACTGGAGCCTTACTCTGATTTCTCTGTATATTCTCATTTGGAAAACTTGATGAATTCAGTTACACACTTCTATTCCTCATGTTATCCTTCCCCAAGGCTCCTCTTCCCCAGGCCTCTTTTCAGCCTTACTCTTCATAAAATCTTGTTTTAAAAAAAATCTATTTACTATTGCAAAAATTTCTTTTTCATGACCCCAGGCTTTCAAAATCACAACTGTCTTTTGTATTCTTCAGGAAAAAAACTCATATATTCATTAATAAGTGCTCTTAAAGACTTAATATATGATATCTATTGTTTTTAAACCTCTGAAGAAAACAACCCCTTTCTCCTTGTCATAAGAAACACCAAGTATGAAAACCTGTAACAGCAGCAGAAAAGCAGGAGAGAGTGAGAGAGAGAGAGATGATAGATAAATATAGATGGGATAGATATAAGTGGGTAGATATGCTATACATATATACACATACATTTGTTTCCATCACTTATTTCTGAAAGCCAATAGGCTTTCGAAAAATATAAGAGAGTATATCACACTTAAGTATGATGCAACTGATGGATGTGTAAAAGGGAACAACTGACATTATTTGAAGGAACTCACCATTCCTTTGGGTTTAACATCAAGCTAATTGAGTTTGCATCCAAAATGGAAACATGCCATAATAAATTCATGAAGCGAACAGCAATCCAAATTCAAAACAATGCATTGCTAATGGAGAATTTAATAGTGGAAATCAACAACATTTTGCCTTTCACTCCCAGTAATAATACATTTCAATATCCCTTCAGTTTGCTGTCATCAGCCCCTGTGTGAACTGTATTTTTGTTAACAAACCATCCCTCTGATACTGTCTCCCAAGAACGAGTTGACAAATCAAAGCAATTTTATAGACAATAAAGTAATTTCCCAGCCACCCTCTAAACTAGCTGTTCCTCTTTACACGCAGGTATTTGCTTCTGCTTATTCCTCCAGCCAGAGCATCTTTCCACTTGTGCAGATCCTATTAATTCTTCACAGTCCAATAAAACTTCATATAACATAATTTATTACTTGATTTATGTCGTCCTTTAATGCCTCAGGTAATCACTTCAGAAATCAAGATTATAATATTCAAATGAATTTTCAAAACTGTAAATTCTTTGAAGTCTGAATTTTTGTCGATTACTTCCTTTATGCTGACCTCTCTCCATCCCCCAGGGTCTATCCCTAAGCTATAAACAGAAACTTAAACATAAGAAATTTGTCAACCTACAAAATCAAAGAAACCAGTTTAAGAGGTCAAGTATTTTTTGGAATCAAAGAATTGCAATTTGAGGAGCACAGATTCAGGTAGAAACCCAAATAGTGTCCCAATTACAGGAGATGGCTTGCGATTTTTATTGGAAAAAGAGAGGAGGAGGTGAGTTGTATTAAAGAAGAGTGCATCGGTGCTGCATAAGGTAAGGCTAAGTTTGTACTTCATAGATTGACTTGAGATTCAGCCCCCAGGGAAAAGGCTAGTCCTGTACTTCACTGATTGTTTAGCAATCTGGTCATCAGCAAAGTCCAGTTCCATCAGTCCTTACAGACAGGATGTTCTTGTCCCGTCTCACTTCTTGGAATGTTGGCAGTTTGGTCCAGTTTGGAAGATGCAGAAAACAAGACACACAAGGCAGTTCCTCTGAAATAGCTGTTCTGGTTCTATTTTAATATAGCTCCACCATGTCATCTTTCACAAATGGTACTCGAAATCAGATTGTAGGTATAAAGCACCTGGCAGGGTAGCTAGTGTATATTAATTAATCAAATGATTTGCTTAAAGTAAACCTCATTTGATGCTCAAAATTTGAGTATCAGGCAAACCTCCCTAAACTTTTTTGGTATCCTATCTAATTCTTTACAAACTAGTAATCAGGGGAATAGGGGGGAAATCTGGTACACAAAAATAATGTTATTTAAAGTATGATTTATAGTGAAATTCCGTCTTTAAAGTGTTGAAAATAAATATATATGTATATATGTACATTCATATACGTATATATACATACACACACATATATAGTAAGCATAGATTTCTTTATATAATGAAAATATCTTTCAAATAATAATGTCAGAAATAAACTAAGGGAATTTGGTGTCAGCAAGACTGCACTACAGCAAATAATAGAGAAAATTTCTCGGAGAAATTATAGGAGATGAAAACTCAGACCTTCAGGAATAAATGTAAAGTGTTAAAATGATAAACAGATGTGTAAATACAACATTATTTTCTCTATTAATTTCTTTAAAATACATATGATTAAAGAACAATTTTGCCATTGAATTGTGGATTTTACAGCGTATGTAGATGTAATGTATACAACAAATATGCTACAAAGAACAGGGAATATGTAAGTGAAACCAGGCGTTTTCAAGGATTTTACATTGGAGGCAGGTGGTACTATATTAACTCGAAGTAGAAGTAGATTTCCAAAATTTAAGGAAATATGTTTTAGTTACTATAGCAACCATTAAAATAAAATAAATTAAATTAAGAAAAATAAAATAATGTAAAGAGGTCCAACTAAAAAGTTAATAGAAAAATTAAAATGGAATTATAAATGAGATTTACTTAACCCAGAGAGAGGATAAGCACGGTGGAGATGTACCTAAGAGTCTGATTTTGATGGACCTCCTGCACATTGAGGATTAGTGTGAAGACCATGGAAAACCCCTGCAGAGTCTTGATCTTCAAAGTTTGATTTTCCTTTAGGACGATCGCTCTGGGTCCTATGTGCTAATAGATTAATGGGACATTTAGATAGGAGAAACACAGATCAATGAATGAACTGTTACAGAATCAAAGTAAAAATCAGGAAAGCCTGAATTATGATAATGTCAATAAATGGTATTAGAAAAGAAGGAAGTGATATCAATAATTTTGAAGAGAACAAAACTGATCAGATTTAGCCACTCCTTGGATTGAGGGTTATGACGGGGAGTCGGGGAATCAGAAATAACCTTCAGGGTCCTGATTTGTGTGGCCCATCTGACATTACAAATTCCTGTGATAAAATTCGCAAACTGTAGTCAGAAGGAGCGTCTCCCCAAGGAGCTAGGTAACTCCACTCTCATCCCCTGAAATGCTTGAGGATTTTGGTTCAGGTTGAGGAATACCGTCCTCGGAGTTTAAGGAGGCATTTATAGCCAGTTTTCAAGTCCAAGACTGCAAATACTTCCTGAATATGAACTGTGATTCCTGCATTGATAGGCACTTCTGGGATGGAGGATTGCCTGCATTTTTTCAACAATGTACATTTGCGCTCACAGACTTTAGACTTGCCAAGATAATAGGTAAACAGTGGAGCTCTTAGATAATTACAAAAGATGGTAAGTAATTAAATGTCAAAATGAGTGATTGTAGATAACAAAATCTACTCCTATCCCTGGCTTAAATGGTCAAAATACAAAGGATAATGCTGGTCTTCTCCAAATATATTTTCCTGGCCTGTACTTACCGAGATCAACAAAAGCCATAAAGACATTTTGACAGTCTTAACACCATTTATAGGCTATTTCTTTTTTGAGGAAACAGTATTGATTTTCCAAGCATCTAAATATTGATTCCACTTTCTGTTTTGTTTTTGTTTTACTTTCCAAAATGTATAAGTCTACTATGTAGAAACAAACCTGTGCCTAGGTTAAAATGAAGATTTGTGTTTATCAATACCTACTATTTCTGAATGATGCTTCATCAAATTTTTAATTCTTTATTACTTTCAGGTATAACAGAACACTAACAGTATTTAAAGAATTGTTTTGTAAGAATTTCTGTGTATCATAGGGTAGTATTAGAAATGCGTATATCCTTTTAAAAGTTAATAAGACAAATTAAGCATATGAGAAGAAATGAGTACTAACAGGATTAATTTTGCTGGCAATCTAAATGGTATTCACAATTTTTTCTGGAAGGCTCTGTGTGTGCTGATGGGGACTTCGGTGTCAGACAAATGTCTGCTGAAATAAAAAGAGCATTTCATCATCACGATATTCTGTTATAACTCCCTACATAGCCAACCCATGTCTCCCCATTAAACAGAAAGTGGCAGCATTGGTTCCCCTTGCCCAGGAATGGTCCTTTCTGATGGAAACCTCACTTGGATACAATTCAGATAGGTCTCACGAAGGTCTGAACTACACAGGTCATTGCTCTGAGAGAGGTGCCACAGAGGTGCTGAGCAACTCGGAGAACCTCCTCAGCTCACCTTTGAGACAAGAGAACTGTCCCCAGACAGGACTGTTAATGGGCTGAATTGTGTCCACACAAAATCCGTATCTTGAAGTCCTCCTAATTCCTAGTACCTCAGAATGCCGCTGTTTGGACATAGGGGCTTTAAAGGGGTAATCATGGCAAAATAAATTCAAGTGGGTGTGTCCTAATCCAACGTGACCAGTATCCTGATAAGAAGAGGAGACTAGCATACAGACATTCACAGAGGAAAGGCCAGGTGAAGACACAGAGAGAAGATGATCATTTACAAGCCCGGGAGAGAAGTTCTCAGAGGAAATCAGCCCTGTTGACACCTTGATCTTGGACTTCCAGCCTCCAGAATTTGGAGAAAACAAATTTCTTTTGTTTAAGCCACTCAGTCTGTGGTACTTTGCTATGGCAGCCCTAGCAAATTATTGCATGAGCATAAACTCCAGCCCAGGTGGAGCTTCATGCTGTCAGTTAGCCAGGTCGTTTTTAGAGTGTGTCTCCCAAGGAAGTAAAGACTTTGTCCCTTGCATTACACGAAATTTGGTGTGACATCTAATTAAACCATATGCTGGTGTCCTTAAACCCCTTTGTTTTCTAATGCTGTCTAGGCAGTGACTTCAAATCAACTTTTCTTTCTTTATTTTTAGGAAGATTAGCCCTGAGCTAACATCCACGCTCATCTTCCTCTACTTTATATGTGGGACAACCAGGACAGCACGGCTTGTTAAGCAGTGAGTATGTCCACGCCCAGGATCCAAACCAGCGAACCCGGGTCCGCCAAAGCAGAATCCGTGAACTTAACAGCTAAGCCATCAGGTCGGCCCCCTCAAAGCCACCTCTTTTTGACCTTCTGAATTGGGAAGAACAGTCATCCTTTGATTTTAGTTGCAATTAACGCAACTACAATGTCTTTTTACGCCCAAAGAATGATCCTGTGTTTCCTGGCAACAAAACTACTCTTAGAATTTGAGAATGAATCGCAGTACTGCCCTTTCTTCAGAAAGCAAGTGTCCAGGAAAAGTGCCCTCGTTCTGATGTAGAGGGATACGAGACAATAGACCCTCAGATGTGATGACCAGAGTTTTTTACCCAAATTGAAATGCACGGCGTAAAAAAGGAAATTCATATGGATGAAAAGTTTTACAAATGTATAAACTAAATCCATTTTTTGGTCCACTTAATGAGTTGCTATTACTATAAAGAGAAAAGTTTTAGAAAATTAGAATTATGAGGAAAACTCAACATGTATATTGGTTGTGCCTCTAGGGAAAAACTTACTAGCTCAAATTTCCAAAGGGAGTTTTAAATAATAAAAAAATGCTTGAAGAGAGTACAGAAAGCTCTCCTTCCAGTTTATGACATATTCTTATTTCTCAAGAAAGACCCAGGCATACCAGCTTCAGGCAAGGATGCAGGTTTTGATTAATGAAAAGGCCCAGTTGATATGATGCAGAATAATTAATAAATGTTTCCCCCACATAAAAAGTCTGTTAGCAGTTCATAAATTGGGAAGAAGGAGCTGTAGAAGGAGTCTGCAGGGTCACTGGCATCAGGGTGCAGCGGCCCTGGACACCCAGTGCTTGTAGACACTCTGTCAGTGATGAATTTGCACCAGACAATTGCTTAGCAGCCAACACTAAGACTAATGACACACTCTTTCCCGTCAAAGGATCTTGGGATGAGAAAGTCTTAGGCCTCAGCAAATCTGAGTTTTAAACACTTAGAGAAACATGAGTTTTTTTAAAAAAGCAAAGTTGCAGAACCACTTCTTAATGGCGTTTCTACATTTTTTGTGTAGATTCAGTTTTATACCGGGACTTATTCTCCTTCAGCTGAACCCCACTGGATTTTTTGTTTGTTTTGTTTTGTGTTTGTTTAACATTTTTTCTCTTGTAGATGTGCTGGTGAAAGTTCTCTTAGCTTTTGTTGCTGGAATATAAATTATTTTGCTGTCAATTTAGAAAAATATTTTCACATATATAGAATTCAAAGTAGACGATCTTAGGATGTTTCGATACCTTTTGGATTATGTTTTCCTAATGGTAAATTATTCTTTATTTTTCATTCTTATTTTTGTTCCAGGGTTCATAGTCTACATTTTTTCCTATTGCTGCTATAATTTTTTTCTGCTATTGATTTAACAATTTGCTTGTGAGATTTCTAATTTGTGGTTACCTTTTTATTCTGGTTTGGATTCATTGAATTTCTTAGGTTATGGGATAATATTATTCACAAAATCTGGATTTTCTTTGTTGATTATTCACTCAAATATCTTTTCTACCCTTCCCCCATCCTTTTCTTCACTCTGTAAATTTGTTTAAATATTCAGTTTCCATTAATGTCTTTAAATTTATTGATCTTTTTCTCTAGAGTATAATTTGGTATACATTCCATTCGGTTGACTTTTCACTTCAGACATTCTTTTGCAACTTCTGGAAATGTTGTTTTTCCTTTTTTGTTTCTATTTCTCTCTCCATTATGTTAATGTTTTCTTTTACATTTTTGTACATATTTTCATATCTCCATTAAACTCTTTATCTTCCAATTCCATTATCTCTGTTGCTTCTGCTTATATATATCATTTTCTTGCCTCCTTGGATTCCTGGTAATATTTTATTTTATCCTGTACCTTAAAAATGCTGCATTTTTGAGTGTCTAGATTTTGTTGTCTTCCTTAGGAGAATTTTGTGCATTGTTCTGCCAGGCAGATCAGCTTGGACCTTTTAAGATGTATTTTTGGTTGTGTGGGGTTTTTTTGGTATGTAATTATTTATTTTTCCAGCTTTATGTGAGGGACTGGAGGTGTTAACCAGCCTCATTGGAGTAATCCAGGCTTATTTTTAAGCTTTTTTATTATGAAGTTAGAGTGGCCTATATTCTCAGGTTAGAATACCCTCACTCCTAAGGTGTGGTCTTTATTCAAATCCTGAACACCCAGAGTTTTCCATGAAATCCCACCATTCAGATTGGTCAGAACTTGAATATTTCTCAGCCCTCTATGAGCTCTGAGAAGTGTTACATGTACTGAACATCAGCATTTTCCCCTCTCAGCTTATTCTTTCTTCAGTCCCATGCGTCTCACCCGGTGAGTGCTCAGCTTTATATTCAAATAGTCTAACGCAGTCCTTATACTAATTTATGGAGTTCTTTCTCCTAATAGCTCCCGTATCTTCAGTATTTTACATGTAAGTTGCATTCATTTTGGACTACTTAATCTTTGATCTTTCTTTTCTCAGCTCAGAAAGATAATGTGCTCTTGAATCCCACATTCTTGTACTGTGGTTCAATAAATGCCTTCAGGCCAAAAAACAGGGCAGCGATTGAACTTACCATTCATGTTCCCATTCTCTCAGAAATAACAGTCCCTCACTATCTACTGTCTAAGACATGAACACAGTAGCTTCATGAATTTTGTCTGGTTTTCTAGATGCATATAATTGAATGGCTAATTCATAGCATTTACAGCATCATATTGAGAAGAGGAGGTTATGAACAATTTTTGGACTGACAATTGATATTTGTCAATAATTTCCTATAATTTACTACTTGCCAAATATTTGCTACTTCTCAAATATTTGCTAAACCCTGAAAGGCTTACAAATATAAATGATTAAGCTTTTCTGGCATTCATTAACTTGCAATATAATGAATGAAATATTATGTGTACACCTAATGATAATTTAAGGTAAGATTTTATGATTTTTGCACCAGAGAAAGAGATTTAGGTTGACAAAGAAAGAAAAATTAATTCTGTCATTTGTTAATTAATTGCGATATGCGAAATTCTCATAGAAGACCTCATGGAAAGATCTGGAAGAATGAGATGGCATGTTTGGAATGATGGTAGAGTGGAGCAGGTTTAAATAGTAGTGCCAGAAGATTTAATAATGAAGGGAAATAAAATCTATATTTAAAATGGAGTTTGGTGCTGTCGAGCCATTAATTACTTGACTGAAAATGAAGATGACTAGAAAGGTAGGATGGATAAGATGGTGAAATATTCTGAATTTTAATTCAAAGACATAGTTTCTATATGTTCTGTAATATAAAATATTTGATGTATTTAATGAATGGAGAGCCATTGCAAAAAGCACTGTTTTAGGAGCAGTCTGACAGCTCTCTATGTGGAGAGCTTGAATGGAGGTGGAGATGAAGGGGAGGATGCTATCTAAGAGATGAGCTCCACAGTCCGTGGCGGTGAATCCCCAGTGCCGCATCTTCAGCATTGGGTATCTAAATAGGAGGGGATTGCTGTAAGATGTATTGCGGAGGGTAAGACGATGGAATTTGGCAACCTACTGGATGTGGGGGATAGAGCAGGTTGAAGTGTTAATTAATATGCTTGAATTTTCAGTGTATTTTATAGGTGTTTGATTTCTCTTTGTATGACGTGTGGGAAGACCTGGAAAGGAGGTCTAGTGTACAGACACTGAGCTTGGGTCCTAAGTGTTGTAACTGAGGTGGGTGAGCCAGAAGTAAAGGAAGGATGAATACAAAGTGAATTAAAGAGTAAAGGCCCAGAGTCATAACCACAGCAGCCAAATATGTTGTTAGATCTGAAGGACAAGCATAGGTTTGTAAAAGGATGATGGATCATGATCGAAAGAGCCAAGAATAATGGATAAAGTATAAGGTGAAGCATTCGGTCAGGGGCTCCACACTGTCCCTGAAGGGGCTCTGAATATCAGGCACACTAAGCATTGGGCCCGCCTCCTTCTGTGCATGTCACGGTCCAGGTTAAGGATACAGTTTTAAGTGGAAAAAAAAATGAGAAACTCTGGAGGGGGGAAATAATAACCAGATTGTTCAGATAATAGAACCCTGGTATGCCATATTCATTATCTGTTATTATGTGTTAAAAATGTAATGAAAAACTGAACAAAGTGTAATTAACTTTAGTTCCCTCCTACATGTGGCTGAAGTGTAAGGAGTATAAAAACAAATATAGAAAGAAAAATAAAACCTTCTCTCTACACAACAGGCAGTATGGCCTCTTGCTATTTGTCTCTCTTTTCTGTCTATTTCTTCCATTAACTAGGATTAGGAAAATGTCCCTTGGCATTTAGAAGTATGAGAAGAAGACCTGCCATTTTGCTCTCTTTCTAACAATCATCTTCATCTTGGGACTAAAATTATTAATTGAACTAGGTCTTCCTTTCCGAACGTGTTTGGCTGCCTATGGCAACTCATTCTCCTCTTTTTATCACACGCTTATGTGAAAGCACTCATTGCTTTGGACCTTGTACCAAGTGTCAGTCAAAGGATAGTAAGTTATTACTACTTGGATATAAGTTTACCACTATAAAGAGTGCACTTAGAATTTTAGGGATGCCCAAATCTGTACTGCTATAGAGTTTTGAGCTGGGATTTACGGAGCAAGCCTATGTAATAACAGAATGAGGTAGTTACATTATTTGCCAGTGTTTGCTGACGTCTTCTGAGATAGCAAAGTCAAGCCAAGGCAGAATTAGGGCATTCGTAATCAGCGGAGCTGGGAAAACATACAAAGAAGTTTCCCGGTTTCAGCTTATGTTCTTGATCTCCAGTATCAAGTGGGCCCATAATTCCTTAGCACCATCACCCTAAATTTTCCTAATTCTTGAACTCTGTTTGGCTGCTAGGTGACTATTCTTATGTACTCCTGTCTCGTGATACCTTCCACATCTCCTCTCTATCTTCATTCTCTTCTTTTCAACCTGCCTCACCGCATCTCCCACAGACTTGCACCTTTACCCGCATTCTCCGCCTAACCTCCCATGGTAGTAGGTAAATATTTTGTGTTTCTAGCAAAACAAATAGCATCACTTGTGCACTAGATCCCATGTCTTCTTGCCTATGAAAGGGTATTTCTCCAGTGATGACATTTTCCTTTACCTACATCATCAATTTTCTTCTACTTCTTCTTTGCTTAGCATTCAAACTAGATGATGTTTCTCACATTCTTAATAAATCCTCCTCTCACCCTATGTTTCTTCCTTTATGGCAAAACAAACAAACAAACAAACTGCTTTCCTCCGGTAGCTGTCTATGGTGTCTTCTCCTATTCTATCTTTAACTTATTTTAATCAGCCTACCACTCTATCAAAATAGCAGTTCTCAAGATCCTCAGTGTGTTCCAGTTTGCAACATCTGATTTTTAATTCATCACTAGTTAATGACTCATTTAATCCTTCCACCCTTCTTGAAATATTGCCTTTCCATCTTCCAAATCACTTTGTTGTCCTTGTTTTTTTCTTCTACCAATCTCACTTCTTCTCATTCTCTTTTACTGGTCCTTCCTTGTCTTTCTGATGTCTTAACAATGAAATGCCTTGAGATTTAATAATAATTTAATAAATAAGTAAATAAATAATAATTTAATGCCTTGACTATAATAGTGATCTTAACCGGGCTCTGGACTTCAAATTCCATATGTAGACTAATTACACCTAAATTATATCTCCAGTCTGAACTCCAGACTCATTTACCCATTTACTGAACAACTCAACTTGGTTGTTTAATAATCATCTCAATCTCAACATGTCGAAATCTGAGCTCTTAATCTCCTCCTTAATTCTATAATGTGTTTAGTTTTCCTGTCTTACTTAAGGACACCCCTTCCTTCCAGTTGCTCAAGCCAAAGCTTTTCGATCATTTTTAACAACTCCTTTTCTCCCCCATTCAACTACTACACCAGTACATCAGTGGCACTTCCACCATCAGAATATATCCCTCACTCCTCACACTTACTGCTAGCATTTCCTGCAGACCACCATCACGTTCATTGTACTTACTATGGTAGCCCCCTAACTGACCTCACTGCCTCTGCATTTGATCTTTGTGTGTGTGTCCATGTGTGTGCATGGGGGGGCATTTCTCAACAGAGTAATAAGAGTGATCCTGTTAAAAGTTAATCAGATCTTGTCACTTGGTTGCTCAAAGTCCACTATGCCACTCGGAATAAAAGTCACAGTCAGTACTAAAAGGCCTACTAAACCCTGTTATCTGGCTCATTGTTAAGTCTCTGGTCTCTTCTCCCAGGTTCTTCGTGTGCTCATTCTATCTAAGCCACACTTCCCCATGGCCATGCTAACATATGACTCATGCTGTTACTGGTGGCACTTTCCATTTCTTCTGCCCAGGATGCTCTCCCACCATATCTGCTGGCTTCACTTTCTAAGTCTTTCAGGATTTTATTCAAATAACACCTTCTCAGGGAAGACTTTCCTGACTACTCTCTTTAAAATTAGAACTGTATTCCTGAAATTCTATAGCCATTCTCTGTGTTTTTCTCCATAACCCTTAAAACTCTCTGGAAAAAACACATTTATTTCAGTTTTTTTTTTTTTTTGAGGAAGATTAGCCCTGAGCTAACATCTGTGCCTATGTTCCTCTACTTTATATGTTGGACACCTGCCACAGCATGGCTTGACAAGTGGTGCATATGTCCGCACCCAGGATCTGAACAGGTAAAGCCTGGGCCACCAAAGCGCAATGTGCACACTTAACCGCGGCACCACGAGGCCGGCCCCCTTATTTTGTTTTTATTCTTTCTCTTTGTCACTTTCCTAGAATCTTGTGACTCACAGTGTGGTTCCTGATCAGAACAGCAGCATTATTACTCCTTGGGGTTTATTACTAATACAGAATACCAGACCATATGCCAAGTCTGCTAAATCTGACTCTGCATTTTAACAAGATCCCCAGGATAATAACCTGCTGAATTCTCATAAGGGATAATGTGTTGTGTGTTTCTTTCTGGCGTATAGACAATGCTTATTCCATACCTGTCAAGTGCATGGATGAATTCCCTAGCCTTAATAACATACTGGGATTATCAAATCTCACATTCTACTCTAACAAGAAGGATGGACTGGAGGATGAGAAGTGATGGTACAGGGTGAGGTAGGAGCAGCAGGAGAATTACAAATACCGCGTTCTGTCAGGTTTGATGTGGTTTTGCCTCTTGTAGATTGAAAGCAAAATTCCAAAGCGCATTCTCTAAACTTAAGATCAGCATTGCACCCTTGTATAGCCAAGTCCACATTGTTTCTCTACGAAAGAACTATAATTGTAGAATTTATACACACATGCACTGATGCTACAGTTAGAAGAAAAAAGTCAAAAGAGAAACGAAACATTCGATACGGAAGCCTCTAGACTCAAAGGAAACTAACCTGCAAAAGACAAAGAGTAATTTGAAAATAGTTTGAGCCTTGGGAGAAATGTATTGCTTTACATACTCGAAACTGAACGTAATTGTCTTATAAATAACCCAGCATGTAAACACAAGCAGTGGTCATCTTCAACCGATAACAGTGTGGTAGAAACAGATTATATTAAAATGAATAAATACATCCATGGTCTTGTTTTCCAGAGGTCCAAAATCTAAACTTGTGTTTTTTACTTAGATTACTTAGATTTTCATGCTGCGTAGAATTTATTGTGCTTATCTCCATCATGTCTGCTAATTTTGGACTGCTGATGATTTTCACATGATTTTGTTAATAACTTGGAAATTCTGTATGTGTCGTTAATATGAAATTCTAGTAATTGCTCCATCTTAGCCTAGCACTGGCTTCTACTGTGAATAAATTGCCATCACTTACAAGTGGGTTAACAATGGGCTGAAAATGAGATTTTCCTGAATTGTTACCACCCAATTAAAATGAGATTTGCACATTTTTTGGTACCATTATTAAGAAGCAATGTCTTTCAGAATTATAACCTTCTTCAAATATAGGAAAATTAAAGCATAAGAAGGTTGGGTTCTAACTATAAAGCAAAATGTGCTGATTTTGGCCATATACTATGATTGGGGGAAACAGAGGAAAATGAAATTATTGATATGGAAATTTGTCAATGTGCTGACATTTGAAATATTTATAATTATGTTTTGGTTGTTGTTTATGTCATCCAGAACAACTATATAGCCTGGAAAAGTGTTAAAAATGAATAAAAAAGGAAACAGCACTCCCTGTAGATTTGTAAAAAGAAACTGAAGAAAATTGGAGGATAAAAGTAGAAATAACAAATAAGGACAAAGCATTTCACCAGATGATAGATGAGAGCGCTCACTGAGGAAGAGGTCAAACCATGAACTTAAGTAGGAAATGGCAGCATTTCTCGTCCAGGCTAAGGAGGTCTGAGGTTGACATTCTTTTCTGTAAGACATCTTTGCTTATCTCATAATGTGGACCCATTTCTTAAGCATTCTGATCCTCTGTTTCCTCCTCTCTAACATGGGGAATTTAGTATGGGTCATGAAAACCCCACTCATTGATATGTACAAGGGTAAATGAGATGAATATGCAAAACCATTTTGGACAACTAGACAGTACCAAGTTGATAAGGTTGTAACACTGGGGTTTGAGGAAAGCTGATGGTGAGAAGACTTGATCATTTTGTTCAGCCCCCTTCAGGCCATCTGAGTTGTCATCCTTTAGAAATCACAGAGGTCACAAGTCACAGAGAATAAGAATTACAGTAGAAACAAAGAATTGGAGCCAGAGGTGGTCAAGAGAAATAAAAACACCATCAGAATTTCCTAAAATTTTGAGAGCAGGGGAGTAAGAGTTGCAGTGGGTTGGGGATTTGATCCTGTTCTTGAGCCACTGGCACTCTATATGGCCAAAGGTGTAAGTACTTCCAGGCAGCAATCACTTAGGCCAAGCTCTGAATAATACATAATCTTCTGTTGTGCTGCAAAAGATTTAAACAACTAATCAAATATGCCAGATGGAAATAGTGGTTTCAGTAGGCAAACACTGCAAATACTTATAGAAGCACATGTCATCTGACTACTGTTCATAGTTTTAAAGTAATCTCCTCCATTATCCAAATAGAACAGATAATGCTTGAGTGTATTTCACACCAAAGAATCAACAGTTCTGTGAAATTCTCATGCCACCCATAGGTTTATTAATGCTGCTATTAGTCTACTCAAAAATAAAGATGGTTAATATTAGTATACATTTAAGAGGATATAAAGAGCTTTCCTCAACCGTCACCTGTTCCCCGAGGGAGATTTTGGCGTCCCCACTTTACATATGACAAAGTTGAGGCTCTACTGGCAAGGTGGCTTGTCCAATCTATCAGGCACAAATGTGGAGGGAGAATTCACACATTACCTGTTTTTAGTTATATTACTCTACAAATATTGCTAATTCTTTTTCACTACTTGATTTTGTTATTCCTGTAATTCCATTAATCGTAGACGTATGATTTTCCATAGACGCTCTTTACTGGGTGGAGGAAGTTCCCTTTTATTCTTGGTTGCTGAGAGATTTTATCATTAAAGGACACTGAATTCTGTCAAAGACATTCTATATGAATATTGCAATTATGTATATAGAGATTACATATATCAATGTAAGTCATCTTATTTAAATTATATATTATGAACCTAATAATATATATTATATATTAATAATAAATATATATTTATAAATAATATATAAAATAATATGTTAAATATAATTTTAATAATGTGAGTTACTTTGATATTTGAACATTAACACATTTTTATTTATTTCCTGGGATAAACCCCACTTGGTCATGAGTATTATTCTTTTTATATACTACTGAGTCTTGCTGGATTTGATTTGCTAAAATTTAGTTAAGGGTTTTCATGTCTGAGTTTAAGAAGGGAGAGTAGTCTGTAATTTCTTTTTCATGTAATGTCTTACTTTTATTAAGAGTAGTGTTAGTGGTTGAGGAGCGGGATCTTTTTGTGGGGAGTTAGCATTCTGTCATGTTGCAATTAATGCTAGAATTTCCTGTGCTGTGCCCTAGCTATGGCTTCCAGGACAGTGTTGACTAGGAGTGGTGCTGGTGGGTACCTTTGCCTTGTTTCCAATCTTAGAGGAAAAGCTTTCAACCTTTCACCCTTGAGTATGATGCTAGCTGTGGGCTGGTCACATATGGACTTTATTATGTTGGGTTATGTTCCTTCTATACACAATTTCTTGAGAGTTTTTATGAAAGGATGTTTAATTTTGTCAAATTCTTTTTCTGTGTCTATTGAGATGATCGTATGATTTTATCTTTCTATTAATGTGATGTATCATATTTATTGATTTGCATATGTGGAACATTTTTGCATCTCAGGAATAAATACCACTTGCTCATGATGTATGATCCTTTTAATATACTGCTGTATTTACTTTTTTTTTTTAATTTTTCAATTTTCTCAATCCCATTTCCCAGGACACCAACCTTTAATTAAGCTATAAGATACATAGCTCCTGGAATTTTATTAATCCACATTTTTCTATAGAAATTAAATTGCTTTTAATATAAATAATCATTATTTTTGGTTTAATTTACACTACATAAAATTTAAATCTTCTTTAAAGGACTGGAAGTGAAAGCAATAGAGCCACACTTAGCCTCAATCTCCCTTTTTCTTTGTGGTTTAATTTTGTTTTTAGGAAACTCTTTTATTTTTAACAGTGAATAATTAATTTATTTACCATTAGACAATTTTATGATACATAGATTACTAACAGGATTCAGGGTTAAAATAATTGCCAATTAATCACCCACGGAAATTTTTTGGCAACCTTCTGTTGTTACTGCCATAAATGTCTGTAGTTCACCAATAAATGGCATTAATTATGATGACTTTCAAAATTAAGTACATTAAATTGGTTTCAATTTTTAATCAATGAAAACAGAAATTACAGTAAACAAATTAGCAATAATTATTATTGAAGCTTCAAGATGTAGTGAAAACAAGACTTCTTAAGTTAGATAAACCTAATTGAATCTTGAATTCAGTTTGAACTTCACTATTTAAATTTTGCAAGATTTTTAACTTTTCTTAGTCTTTGTTTCCTTACACAATATGGTTTGTGATAAGGATTTGTTTTTTTAAAAGATAATATTGCAAGAGATTCTAGCAAATAATCTTAGCAATGATTCAAAAAGATGTTAGTGCCAAAAAAAATAGAATATAGTTTCTGATATTGTTGAATTTGATACACATGAAGCATATCTCTTATAAAAAATGAGGCTACTCTTATTTGTCATTTTGTGATGAATACTCCTCCTAGAATATATACACAGAAATATTTTCCTAAAAAGAGCAGTGATGAATATTCTTGTCTTTTATCATCTTTCAAAGACGTATTTCATAGTGTCTGAGTACCGAAGAAAGACCATCTGACAACTGAGGCAGATAGAATAGTAAATATAAGGTTTTATTAGCATAACGTTTTTTTGCTTTAGAATAATTATTTCAGGTTAAGTTTAGTTCACTGTTGAATTAGAATTAAAATATTTTTCTTATAAGAAATTGTGAAATAAATTTCTTGGCATATTATATGATTAACACTGCAGCTTTCTTTGAAGCTGCAAGCTTCTTTTGACCCAGCTTGGAATGCCTGTAATACCACTTCCAGTGCATTCTATCAGCCAGACAAATTACTAAGGCGGGTGGAGATGCAAGAAGAGGAGAAATAAACTCTATCTCTTAATAATAGGGATGTCAAATAATTTTCTGCCATCTTAATCTATCATAATCATCGAACACAATAACTTTTGCATTTAATAGTGCAGTTTATTTTAATTGTGTCGCAAAGCATTCCTACTGTGATCTATTTTGAAAGTAACCTGGCGTTTCTCAAGAGAGAAATGAATCAGGAAGAAAACCTCTCAGTGAAAGTAACAGAGAACAGCAGCAACAGTCACAAAGCCTTGGCATAAACTATTAGTACTTCTTAGAAACTCAACCTTTGAAGAGACCAGGCACAGAGGAGGGACCTGACTACATTTGCAAACATCAGTCACGTCTTGAAAGGGAAAAGAAGCAGAAGCAATCGGGGGCTCACAGATCGAGCTGTTTTTTCTTACTGTTCCTCTCATTGTACATTGGATTAGAGTACAATGTCTGGAGGGATTGGTTTCCAAAATTTTAGCATCCGTATTTTAGGATAGAATAAAAAGAATTTATATTGCATCTGAAAAAAATAGTACAGCACTGTAGTTGATAATGGCAAACTACTCCGTCATCCTTCACATATAGCCATTACAGATCCTTGTGGCACTATTTCAAAGCTGTGGATAAACTCAGTAACATAAGAGATTGCATCTCCTTTAAGCCAATAAGTTCATGAGTAAGAGAAGGATGGAGTATCTAGATTGTCTTCTAGTCAGGCTGCCTAATTAATCACTTTGGGTAAATTCCAAAAAGAATAATTGAATAACAACTGTTAAACTGTACCTGATGCCTGTCTCCAAGGAGACAGAGATGAAAGGTGAGCAAGTGTATAGAAGGTGCCTATACCAGGCCAGGCACAGAATAAGTGATAACTCAGTGGGAGCTGTTGTCTCGGAACATCTTTGAAAAGTCACTAATTTTAGGTATGGAAACCAAACTCCTATTCAGACAGACGTGAGCATTCCATCATGGAGAGGTTTTGCCATACCATGTAGATCAATGTCAAAACAACAAAAGAGTTCAATTTTATACCTTCCAAAACCATGTCATCAAATCATCCACACTAAAATATCAAAAACATAGCTTTTGTTTTTCCACCTTATGTTGACTAACTGGAGAAACTGGACAGCTGCCGGGTATTTACTGGGTCACCTCTTTGCAGCTAGCAATATTATTAACGCTATGAATTCCAAAAGAGCTATAAGCTACACCTGGTGTCTAGAAAACACTTTATACTCTTGTAGGGAGAGAAAATGTTCACAAGAGGAATTCTTAAAGATCAATTAGAAAACCTGAAAAGCAGAGAATCATGGGATAAAAGAACACCATGAATTAATAAATTCATCCAACAAGGATTTGGGAAATGAAGATGCAAATTTCAGAGAGACACAGCTATGTTGGGAGACAAGGCTTCACAAATATTTTCACGTTTCTGCGTGGTCTGGGCTTTATGAGTAACAAACATGCCTTGAAGTTGGAGATAGGCTCTTACTCTGGAGAGATTTAAATTCCTGTCTCCCCTTGGAGCCACTTGCTTACTTCCAAGGTAGTAGAGATCTCTCTTCCCAGAGAGGCTTTGTTTGTGTCCCAGGGCAAAGATCTCACTCTCTCTTTCTCTGGAGGAGAAGGGGGCAGTTTGCCAGCACCCTACGCAAGCTGCTGAGTTTTGTAATTTAAGAGTTCCTTCCTCCTCTGGTATATCTGGCCCCCACTGGGTCCAGTGTGGGGAACTGGGAGTGGGGAAACGACACAAGACGCAAGATGCTCTGTGAGTAAATGGTCTGTTCTTTGATTCAGAGGTCTCTTGTACGTATACATGAGTACATATATTAACATATTTAACATGCACACATGTACACCACACACACATATGCACGCACTGCACACTATGGTAGGCTAACTCGGTGGCTTGAAAGTTGCAAGTAGGGTAACATACAAGATTCTTCAGCGTATCACACTTAACAAGTTACCTTTCCCAAAGAGCTTATAGTTTGGTGGGTCTTAAAAGTAGCTAAATTCGAATATAGCTAAAAAGATGCATCAACACTCACTGTGAGTTCTGATAACTGCCTTGGCAAAAGTAAACACAGGGCTAGGGGAAGTCAGACAGGGGACATACTAATAACTCGGGGAGTAATGAAAGTTTTTGTTTTTGTCATTTTTTTTCTGAAGATAAAAAAGAAAAAAAGCAATGCAAAAGGAAGAAGACTCTTCTAATAAACTGAAATCGCATGCATTCAAGGCTGAGAGGGGATGATTAGGGTGTTTATTCAGATAACACTAGATTATTAATTATGAAGCAGAAGCAACGTTTGCAAAAGGAAAGAAATTAATATTTCTGGAGCGCTTGTGTGTTGGGTACTAGATACTTTGTATATATTAACTCATTTTATCTTCTTTCTGTCCCAGTTTGGGAGAATATTATTATCCACATTTTATAGATGAGGAAATTAAACGACACATCAAGCAATAGACAATTAAGAAACAGTGGACCTAGCATCCAAACCCACGTGTGCCTGACTTCAAAATCTGGACTCTTCCCGTGAGGTCATGGCTCTGAGTTTTTAAATATTAATATCATGGACAAGAGAAGTCTAAAAATCTAGATGTTTTCTGTTTTATATTAACTGGATATGCATTTGTTACCTCTTTACCCACTCTGGGCAGACTTACTCTTAGTTTTATTTTTTATCCATAATGTCACATTTTGAACATAGCCCAAATAGGGGATAAAAAATAAGTAGATAGTGACCCTGAGGCTAATTCATATGCTCATCTGACTTTTTAAAAAGTTTAGAGTGATTCATGTGAAAGCTCTCTTCCATTACCGTGAAAAATTAGTGATTAAATATGAATAACAAGCAACTAAAATGAATATCTAGAGAAAAGTACATTAATAAAGAAAACCACTTTATGAAAAATTACAATTGCAATTACAAAAAAGATGATTCTATATTTTCAAAGAATATTAGTTGCTGAGCATAAAACTGAACCATGTAACTGATGAATAGACAAACCAATCCAGGCAAGTTAATCCTAGTCAGTCCTAAGAAGAAAATAAATGCTGATACGTGCTACCACATGGAAGAACCTCGGAACTATATGATGCTGAGTGACAGAAGCCAGAGGTAAAAGATGACATATTGTGATGACCTTTACATGAAATATCCAGAATAGGTAAACCCATTGAGACAGAAAGTAGATGAGTGGCTTCCGGGAGATGGGGACGAGGGAAGAATTGAGAGGCACGGGGTTCCTTCTGGGACAATGAGAAGCTCCTGGAATTAGACACTGGTGATTACACGGCATTGCAGGTATACTAAAAACCACTTCAGTGTGCACTTTAAAATAGTTAAAATGGTGAATTGTACAGTCACGTGAATTTTATCTTAATCTTTTTAATGGAGTATGTGATATCAAATATCTGGGGTATAGATTACTAATATTCTTTTCTATGCCCATGGGAGACATCACTAACCCCTCCCAACAATCTCTTCTAAGCCCAACAGTGCTTCAGGGTCCTTTTCAACACAGTACTCCAGGCAGCTCGACAAATCAATTAGAGAGTTTGCACTGATACTTATCTGTCATCCCTGGACCGGTTTATCTCTAGAGTATCTTTCCACCCAAGCATATCCTTATAGCATGAGTTTGTATTGGGATTCAAAGGCACATATAACTACACAGTAAATGTTTAGTTAAGATGACTATTAGTTAGACAATACAAAGTAGTGGAGGAATTTCTCAATGCTTGAATTTTCAATGTACCCTGGATTGCCCAAGACTATGCTACCAACAGCGAAATTATAAGAAAAGGGTAGTGTATGTCTTCAATTCTTTTATATCTTACAATATTTTTGCAGTAACTTATTTGCTCCATTTTATGGTTTGGAAGATGCAAGATAATTCACACATTCAAGTTAGAAATGTGATGTAAATATACTTCTGTATTGAAAGTATCATCGGAGGGAAACCTACGGGTACACAGGGCAACCATTCCAATCATTTTCCTCAAAATAGTCTTTCTGTGTTAGCTCCATCCATAATTGCTTTGTCCAGAGGACATTACAGTATGCTAGGAATGCTTTGACCTGTGTCACCCAGTTGAAATAGTTTTCTTCATTATTTGCGTACTAGCCTATTTTTCTGCCATCTACTTGCATTTTCCTTCTTTACCACCTGTGCTTTTTCTATTATATTATCTGTATTTTTCATAAAGGTGTGTCAACATATGATATAACCACAGAATAATCTAAAGTAAAATACATTAGAAAGACAAAAAACTTAAGAAAGACTTCTTGAGTTTTCACGAAGGAAGGGTATTAGTATTTGGAAAATGTTCTGTGATAATTGAAGCTGGATTATGTGCTTTGCATACAGCATCCTTTATCCACTTTCTAATAAGATTACTGAACCAAAGTCGAGTCACCTAAGGCCACCATGAATGTTTTAAGTGGAAACCAATGGAATTGCATGACATTTTGGTGAATCCAAATGAATCCTTTACTGTTAAAGACAACGAGAGGTGCAAACTGCAGAGACAAAATGAGATCTGGAGCATAAAAGCCCAGGACACCAGGTCACCATTCAAAAACACAACATTCACTGATAAAATATAGTCATTAATAGCAGCTCTGCAAAGCAAGCCCACTGGGCTGAGAAGGGTAAGGGCTGTTGCTTCTCTCATGGTTTTTCTCCTCTGTGTTGGAAGCTAAGATTTAAAAAAAAAAGTATGTGAGGGGCTGGCTCCATGGCCGAGTGGCTAAGTTCGAGCGCTCCTCTTTGGAGGCCCGGGGTTCACGGGTTCAGATCCTGGGCAGGGACCTACACACCACTTCCCAAGCCATTCTGTGGCAGGGTCCCACATAGAAGAATGAGAATAACTTACAACTAGAGAATAGAACTATGTACTGGGGTTTTGGGGAGTGGAAAAAAAGTGTGTCAAAACACCACCCACTCCTTTTGCTGAGGGCTACATTCCTCAGAAGGAAGTATTTTAACTCACTTCATGTTTTTCATCACCTACAATGTATACACTGGTGTGTTTGACTATTTGGCGACCATTATAAATGCTACTAAAATTTTCCCTGCCCTCCAGGAACCCAAGAGATGTGTGTGTTTGTGATGGGTGTGGGAGTGTAGCATGTTCTCAATTATCCTTAAAGCAAGGCATAATGTTTCTCTTTATTTTCACTCTAGACTGAACTAGCTTGATGGTCCTGTGCCTTGTACAAGCTACCTATTTCAAGGAAAACTTTTTTTTTTGTCCTCTCTCTCTCTCATTTAAAAACAATGTCATTTAGGGTTTGCCACAAGTTATTATAATGTTGATGCAAAATAACCAATAACCATTCTATAGATAAGAGAAATAAGGTGAATTTTACTTGCGCCAGAGTGAAGATTATAACCTGGGAAGACCTTAGAAAGCGTTCCACAACAACATGGTTTTCAGTACGGTCATATTTTTTTAGAACAAAGAGCATACATCAAACATGCCCCGGGTACATATTCATCAAAGTTTCAAAAAGGTCTTCAGTTGCAAATTACCAGGTCAACATGACCCTGATGTCAGGAAAGGGACTAATATGCGTGTCACCAATAGGGCATAGCAGAGGAAGTATGCATTCTTATCTTAAGAGAGTGCATTCTTTACTTTAATGGTTAAGCAGATGTACATCGTATGTTTGATAGGCCATAAGTCAGGCTTTTTAGTTCAAGCCAAATCGGTTTTGAACCCACATAGTTACCCCACATACCTCAATATGTGAAAATCCCTGGTCAATAACATATCTAAATAAAATTACCTTCCTTGTTTATGCAAAGTAGCTAAATTGAAATTGATTTATTTTCTTTGGTAGAGATGAAGTATATGGTCTGTGATAGCGAATGGTCCCAGAGCTGTGCTGCTGTTTGCTGGTTTTTCTCCTAAGTGCTCCATCTGAGTCATTGCTTTCACATTGTTACTAATGCCACCAAATCAGTAGCACCTTGAATGCCAGGGTCTGTCTTCCAAAACTTTATTGTGTCCCATCTTTCATCAGCTCTTTATAGCTCTTTCTTTTTTTTTTTTTTTTGGCTGAGGAGGATTCACCCTGAGCTAATATCTGTTGCCAATCTTCCTCTATTTTGTTTGTGAGCCACTGCCACAGTGTGGCCACTGACGAGTGGTGGTCTGCACCTGGGAATTGAACCTGGGCCACCAAAGCAGAGCATGCTAAACATAACTACTAGGCCACTAGGGCTGGCTGTATAGCTCATGTTTTGAACTTATTACTTTTTGCACATCGCTACATCTTTCATTAATCTGAGCTGCTCCTTGAGATTCTCCACCAAAATTCTGTTAGCCTGGATTGTGATTATAAATGGAGTACAGAAATGCAGCTGGTCTGACAGAATGATGAATCTTTCAGGCACTGAAATGAGGTTTCATGGATTTGGCTGGACAGAGTAAATTAATTTTTCTTTTTTATTTTCATACAATGAGACCAAGAGAAAGGAATCAAACATCCCCTCCTAAATTTCTTTCAATAACAACGTGGCTTTTCCAGCATTTGGATCATCCTGAAAAACCTAATATCTGTCAAATTCATTCTGTCCTCATCCAATTTATGATGAGCAGCAATAAATGTTAAAGCAGAGATATTTATTTATAGTCAAACTTTCAAATAATTTTCTGTGCTGGTCCCCAAAAACCAAGGGGCAGCCATGTGCTCTTGCTATATTACATGGGTGATAAATTTACTTTACACTGAGCCAGAGTTGCTATTTTTCCTTCTTGTCCTCTCCACTAGCCTAAATCTTAATGACGTCCAAGGTCTACTCAGTTTCTATCTTTACAAGGGGCTACTTCTGATAACTTTAGTTCCCGTCAGAAGTAATGTGATTTATAGTTTTCGCTCCAGATGCAGACAGACCTGGATTGGAACCTCGACTTCATCTGTCACCAGCTGTGTAATTTTAGCTGGCAGAAAACATCTCACATCTCAGTTTCCTCACATGAAGAATGAGAATTTTCTCAACATATTTTTCATAAGGTTGTTAAGATAACTGCATCATGAAGAACATAGGGGAGTGCATAGCTCACTTTTTTTTAATTGAAGTAACATTGGTTTATAACATTATATAAATTTCAGGTGTACATCATTATATTTCAATTTCTGTGTTGATGACATCATGTTCACCACTCAAAGACTAATTATTATCCGTTACCCACTGTGAATACTCTACTTGGACTATCGTGATGATGATGATGATCACAGTGCTTAAACTCTGCCTGTATCACCTCTATCACTCTCTGGACCTTTCTGGTTTATTTATTTATGCATATATTTGTACCTCCCTTCTTTAACTATTTTTGAAATATCACCAAAGGCAGGAGCTGAATTCTTACATGTGTTTGTTAAATAGAGGGGATAAGCGGTGGGGCAAAAAATAGGATCGGGAATCTGGCCACTGTGAAGAGAAGTCGCAGGGAAACTAAAAGTTACTTTTTGACAAAAGGAAGGAAGGAAAGAGAGAGAGAGGGAAGAAAATAAAGGAAGAGAGTCAGAAAGAAAAGAGAAGAAGCAAGAGAGAGAAGAAAAGAAGGAAAAACAAAGGAAGGAAGGAAAACACAGGCACCTGCATGTACACACACACACAAAGAAGAAAAGGCGACCATAAGTGTTGGGTTTCCTCCAGCAAAATTGATTGTTAGTAAGTTTCAGAGTGTGCAAGGCAGATGATGCCATCTGAAGGAGTCTTAGAATAAACTTTAGTTTACAGGTCTCAGAAACAGAGGAGGAAAAGCAAACCTGAAATTCACATTATGTCAGGGTGACCGTTGTAGGCATCAAGGTAGTTAGAATGTTAATCTTTCCATTATCTCTGATCTAGTGACCCTAATTAATAATATGTAGCCTGTAGAAGGGGATTTTATTAAGTTTACACACTATTGAATTAGTGCTCTATTAATATGTCAAATGCATAAATATAACTGTGTTAGAAGATTACCAGTTCCCTAATTAATTCGGTAAGTCATTTCCAGTGAAACCCTAGGTGTGGAGATTTTGTGTGTGTGTGTGTGTGCGTGCGTGTGTGTTTGTATGACATGGAGAGTCAGTGTTGAATCTCCAAGACAATATTTCCTCATGATATCAATACAAAAGCAATTCATGTTTTCTGTTCTGGTTTTAGTTTCCTTAAAACAAACAACTTCTAGGAGAAGAAACACAAAAGCAGTTCAGGTTAAATTGCTCGTATACTTTACGTTTCCACTTTGTGCCTTTGCAGGAAGAACCCATATCATCAGTGAGATTATAGCCTCATTTTTAGCCCAGAAGGCACTGCCATTTTTCAGAGAAAGAATACCATCTTAATCTTAGAGACCATTTCTCCACAGCAATGTATCCCTTTTCATGCTTGTCTGGACTTTCAGGATGTCACAATTAGTTTATTATCTGGTTAGGTAGTTCTTGCTGTTGGCCCAAAGGAAAGCTATCCACTACTACTATCATTAGACAACCATCAACTGAGAACCTAATTGTGAGCCTTACACTGTCTTAGGAGCTTAGATACATCAATGATCAAAGCAGATAAAGATCCAAGTACTAATGGAACTCACATTTTTGCAGGGGGAGATATACAGTAAACCACAAAAACGATAATCAAACTATAGTATAGATCAGAACTCAATAACATTATGGAAAAAGAAAGGTAGAGTAAGTTAAAGGGCAGAGTTCACTGGCAACTTTAAATGAGTAGCTAAAGAAGAGCTTCATGGAGACACTGAAATCTGAGCTCAGACTCGAGGAACATTGGAGAGTGAGTCCAGTGGCTATCTGAGCAAGAACATTTCTAGCAGAGGGGAAAAATCAGAGTAAAGGTCTGAAAGCAAAGCCTACCTTATGTATTCAAAAAGCAGTAAGGAAAAGGGGCTGGCCCAGTGGCGTAGTGGTTAAGTCTGTGTTCTCCATTTCAGCGGGCCAGGGTTTGCAGTTTGGATCCCAGGCGCAGACCTTTACATCGCTCATCAAGCCATGCTGTGGCAACGTCCCACATACGAAAAATAGAGGAAGCAAAAATTCCTCAAGCAAAAAGAGGAAGATTGGCAATAGACGTTAGCTCAGGGCCACTCTTCCTCATCAGAAAAAAAAAAAAGAAGAAGAAGCAAGGAAGACAATGTGTCAGAACAGATTAAAATAGAGGGTGAATAGTGGAAAATGTGGACATAGGCAAGAGATTGCCATGTAAGATTTGTAGGCCATTGTAATGAATTTGACAATGTGTCTATATCAGGTCCTTGTTAATTTAACTCCTTAATTCTAGGGTGAGCTCCATCTCACGCTAAGAATAATAAGCATAAGTAAAGACCTAGTGGGGTTGTTCAATAGGGAGGGTGAAGTTTTAGAAGAGATAACAGTTTTCTTCTACACTGTTAATCAGTCTTTTTCCTCTGATGTGGCATGTGCTTCAGAGGGGTTCTTATCTTCAGTGGACTAAGTGGATTCAGATGGCATCACAGGGAAAGAAAGCAGGCTATTTTCTGCTGATGTTTGCTTACAGGAAAAGGGTTTAGAGAAAGGAGCAAAGGAAATTTATGTTGTTTCTAAATGCTTTCCATCACAATTTACTAGAGTAAATGGCCTCCTATATATTTGAGACAAAAGAGGGGAAAAACGTAATTTTGTTATCATATTATGTTCTGTCATAACCTTCAGGAAGAAAAGTAGGGAAGAATCCTGGCTTTTATCTCAGCAAACATTCCTAGTTCCATGCCAATCTGAAAAGAAAGCTCTTGCATGGCTCAGTTCTACTACAGGAGGTGATCATGGTGCCTCTTTCTTGAGACTGGTTATGAGGATTGAGAAAATGCCGCTACAAGAAGAGCATGAGCTATTCAAGATGCCTAGCATACAGTAGTTGCTCAGTAATGGCATGGGAGGCTATTAATTTGATTATTACTTTCCCTTGGAAGCTTTCTCTGTACTCTGCCTTCCAAACCGTGTTACTCTGTCTTTCCTGCGTCCTGTCTCCCAAACCCTCCGCACTGGATATTGGCATTATGCAGCCTTCGCTCTGTTCTATGCACAACAATTAGAAGCGCCAGTTCCCTGACTGGACCTCTCTCCAGCCAGGTAAGAACAATACTGTTCCACTCCTACCTGCCCTCACTGCAACTCCACCAAGGAAGACTGGAATTTATCTGAATAACTGTTAAGTCAATTCGGTCAATTATTAGACAGCCAAGTGAGAGGATGCTAGTTAAAGAAACACCAGGGTCAGTTTCCTCAATTGCCATGTTTGCATCTTGCTATATCTGTAATTCTCTACTTGAAAAGAATGTTAAAATTAAACTAAAGACATATATTTGCTCACTTTTTTATTCAACAATAGCTTGTTGAACATTCACTGGGTGCCAGATGTTGTTCTCAGTGTGGGACATATTAATGCACAAGTTAGACAAGATCTCCACTTCATGGAGTTTCCTTCCAGCACTGAAAAAGGATAACAAGTGAACTAGTACTCGGCCTCGATGGGCGCCATGAAGAAAGCGTATCAGTAACTTAGCGGGTGCTGCTGGTGGTGAGAGGGGATGGAGTACGCTTCTTCAGAGGGGCTTCTCAGGAGCATCTCTCCACGTCTGCACATCTCCTTCATCTCGAGGACCCAGAAGAGCCAGTCACGTGGGGAAATAGTAGTCCAGACAAGGGGAAGAGTAAGGAGGAAGTAAACCCTTGAGATGGAAGTCTCTGGTGTGTTTGCACGAGAGTCGGAATGTCAGTGTGGCTGGCTTGGCAAGAGGGTGATTAGGAAAGGAGAGGCAGGGTGAGGGGAAGGCAGGGTTTATATCATAGAGCACATGGCAATACAATGTTTCACTGTAGAAATTTTACACAAATATATAGAAGAAAGTGAAACAGAAAAGACAGAAAAAAATAAAAGAAAGAAACAAGAAATTACACTATGAGACAACTAGCAGCATTTCAATGTTTATTCTTTCAGTCTCTATCTCTCAATGTTTTTGTATTTCTGAATTTTCTATTTCAAATTCTTTCTGTTCCTATTTACCTCTTTAGCTCTTTCTCCACACATATTTTGGGGATCCAGTGTTCTCTCTCACATTCTAATTGTTCTATGCCTCTCAATTCTGCATGTCACTGAGACACAGAACTTCTTAACTCTCCTTCAGGATCCCCTAGCTTAAAGCTGTAAGTCTGGAGTACCAGCCTTGTGCCAGGCCTGAGCTAAGTTGCTTGGGCTATAAAGATGTGTGAGATGCCACTGCTGCCCTCAGAAGCCTGATGTCTAGTGATTTATCTCTTTCTTTCAGGAGTAGCCCTTACTTCAGAGTCTGTTGCTTTTGGCACAAGCCAATGGCCTGGTGCTCTGTATCCTCTCTCATTTTAGCATAAGGGACAGGTCCAGATGGCACTGGCTTTATCAAATCATTAAGGTCCTTAATCACCGAGGTTTTGAGGGAGGAAACTCTAGATAAGTGTGGATTTTATCCTCACACGACATTTACATAAAATATCAAAACTATTACAGTAAAATGGAGGTTGATGTAATCTGTCACTTATTTTTACCAGTTCATTTTGGACGTTTTTATGAAGAATGTTTATTCGCCTGAGAGCCAGAACAGTAGAATACAGAGGGAAAAGATTGAAGGATGTTTTATATGTGAGGTTCAAAATTTTGGGACTGTATACTCTGCTTTCCAGATCCTGACAATCTTGATCTTACAGAAAAAGTATAGCATTCAACCTCCTTTTAAAATCAACGTTGTTCACCCCCTCACTCTGTCCCCACTCTCAGTATTGTAAGACTTTCCAAGTAATAAAAAGTGAAATGACAGAATCATAAATTCTAGGATGTAGAAAGGCTCTTAAATGTCGTATTGCCCTATGTTTTATGTGTTGGATGAATATCTTCTATACCATAAAAATTCAATATAGTTGACTGAATGTTGGCAAAGAATTTGTGATTGAACTTCACTGTTATAACTTGTGCTACAAGAAGGCGTTAGACAAACGGCTTCTCTGAGGTCCATCACATGATTTTAGTTTGGTCCTAGTGCCTATCTTCCAGTATGGCATACTAACCATGACAATCAATGGTGGTATAGTATTTCTGGGTAATGCAATCTAACATAAAACTGAATAAACTAATCACATAATTTGTAGTCAGTTCTTTTGGGCCATGGGAAGATAATATTCCCCCAAACCTTAAAAAATTATAGAAATAATATTGTTCTCTAAGAGGTAAATTGCAAGATTAATGAATAATTGGGAAACCACTAGTATACTTTCTGTCTCTACAGATTTGCCTATTTTGGACATTTCATGTAAATGGATCATGCACTATGTGGGCCCTTGTGCCTGGCTTCATTCACTTAGCATGTTTTCAAGGTTCATCCTTATTGGAGCACATATCAATATTTCATTCCTTTCTTTCTTTTTTTTTTTTGTGAGGAAGATTATCCTTGAGCTAACATCCACTGCCAATCCTCCTCTTTTTGCTGAGAAAGATAGGCCCTGAGAAACATCTATGCCCATCTTCCTCTATTTTATATGTGGGACACCTGCCACAGCATGGCTTGATAAATGGCACGTAGGTCCACACCCCGGATTCTAACTGGCAAACCTAGGGTGGCTGAAGTGGAGTGCATGAACATCAGAGCTGGCCCCTTTCATTCCTCTTTACTGTCAAGTAATATTCCTTACTATGATTATATCATATTTTATTTATTGATTTATCAGTTGACGGATGGCTGGCTTATTTCCGCTTTTTTGGCTATTATGAATAATGTTGCTATGAATGTTGGTGTAATATTTATTCATGGACATATGTTTTCATTCATCTTGGGTACACAGCTAGGAGTGTTTTTACTTATCTTGGGTGTACACCTGGGCATCGCTGGGTCACAGAGTGAGTCTGTGTTTAATCATTTGAGGAACTGCCAGATTGTTTTCCAAAACTCCTCCCCACTTCATATTCCCACCAGCTAAGTATGAGAACCTTCCCATTTTTTCTCCTCTTCTTGTTACCCAGTGAGCGAGATCCTTACAAATGGAGATTCCTTATAAATGTAAATAGCTCTTAAAAAAGGGTAACTTCTACTCAGTTTTCAGAGCTTCACCTATGTCTGCTCTTTCTTAAAAAAATAGCCAGCTCAAAATAATCCTTATGTCAAAGAGACATATTCTGAGGTGGAAATTCTGCTCCCCTTCGCTGCAAATCCTACACTGAGGAAAGGGAGTTAGATAATCTTCCTTGCAGGTCTCACTCTTATTCTTCTAGTGTCTTGTTTATGTTTTCCTGCAAACATTGCAATCAATTACATTGCAAAGCAAGTGTTCATGTTATTTTTGTTATGTACTCAAGAATAATTGCCTATCTTTTAAAAGTGAGTATTCAAGGGAAATGTAAACTGTTTTGTTCCTTGACTCCCTTTTATTTATTTACTTATTTATTTATTTATTTTTTAATGAGGAAGATTGTCCCTGAGCTAACATCTGTGCCAGTCTTCCTCTATTTTGTATGTGGGACACTGCCACAGCATGGTTGAAGAGTGGTGTGTAGATCTGTGCCTGGGATCTGAACCCGTGAACCCTGGGCTGCAGAAGAGGAGTGCATGAACTTAACCACTAAGCCCCCAGGCTGACCCCTTGACTGCCTTTTAAATGGTAGTTTTCCAACATTACCATTTCAATTTTATTCTGCCTTTTAAACATTGTAAGCCTACTCAATAAGGCAATTTTATCAAAAGAGCTTCTGGAATCATGGAAATACTCAAGATGCTCTGGGAATGTGGTACAACATTCCTACAGACCTTTCAAATACCTGGGTTCCTGTCATTATGTGTCATTTATTTGAGTAGATATAACAATGTTGCATATAGAAATATCAGGTGAATCCTTTTTTAAAAAACTCTCACAAGTAGCTCATAATTACCAAATACAGAGAAAATGTCTACCTATAATCTCCCACATTTGATGCTAAAACTTGAAAAGTTAAATGAATGCAAAATTCATTATTAGTTGTTAGTTATTATGAGTGATTAGTTAACACAAGAAAGGCAGATAGTAAATATACACAGTTAAAATGTTCAGCTTTGAGAACGACAATAAAGTGTAAAAATGTGCACATCAGATCCAAGAAATGTATATAAATGTAGATTGAGGCATTATTTTTTACCTTAACAAACTGTAAAGTTATAATTATAGTATCCATTACTATCAAGATGTCTTAAAATTGGAGCATAACTATACTATTTTTTGCATTGTAAAGTGGTATAAACTTTTTGGGAAAAAGAAAGTAATATGTAGCAATAGTTCTAATTACTTCATAATCTGTCTCTATGGAATTTATTCAATAATTACAGCTACACAGAAGCAGCAAGTTTAAAGCACAGAAATGTTCACTGGTGCATCACTTATTATTAAAAAAGGAAAAGAGATTATGAAAAATTGAATTGCACAATAGCATTGAAATCATACACTAAAACAACTGACACTGAGCACCTATTAACTTCTAATTACCACAAAGAGAAGCATGAGGGAAAAGTTTGCATGTTATATGAAACCATAAAGTAAGGTTGTATTTATACAATAATTACGATTGTATGTGTTTGTATACCTATATATATTTTGCATATATATATATGTATATACATATTTTTGCATCTCAACTTCCCCACCAGAGAATGGAAATAACATATTATTTACCTAATAATTTTGTTGCAAAGATTAAATGTGATGATGCAAATAAAGTGCTCAGAGCAGTTTCCAGCTCATTGAAAGTCTTCCATAGATACAGTCTACTATTTTGTTTGTTATAAACTGATATAAGCCAATTTGAATTTCATCATTGTGGGTTATTTTGGGTAGACGTGACAGCCTCTAAACTCACATAAACTATATGACAGATATTAAATTCTTAATTTCAGTTAATTTTAGTTCATTTATATTTAAATAGTTGCATGTGGTTAGCTTCTATCAAGCTGGACTGCACAGCTCTGCACAGGTCGGGGGACACTGGACCAAATCTGAATCCTGGGCCAAGAGTTCCGCTTGGGAGAATTGGCAGCCAGGCTCACCAGATTTTTCTATTCTTAATTGTATCAGAGTACAGCATTTCTAACTAATCCTCATATCTTAACACCATTTATTTCATCAATGCAAAAACATTTATCACCCCTTACTGTAATTAACAAGCACTCTAGTGAAGAGCACACACTAAAGCTTCTGTCGAACAGAACCAGCAGACGGTGCATCACCAATTAGAGAGCTCCCAGATTAACTCTCCCAAGGTGACAATGAGAACGAACTGATGCATACAGCCACTTTACATCATTTATACTGCGGTGGCTTAGAGCAAATTACAAATAATGCAATAAACATAATTATTGTTATCATAGAAGAGCAGAAATAATAGATACACAGCAAACTGCTGGGAGGGTGGGAGTGAGCTGCAGAAAGGATGGGAGATGATAGTGGATAAAGTAATAAGGTCAATAACTTGCACAGAATAAGATCATTTTATAGAGATAATTCTGTTTAGACATGATCTTCCTGCTAAGAGTCAGCCTTGGTTTCTCTCCGAATGCTGCTGAGCTGCAGAGCAGGCGCTCCAGGGAGCTGTAACAGACATTTCTAAAGAAAGGTAGATGCTCCTAAGCTTATGCTTTATCGAACCTGCACCGTATAAGGCCCTGACTAGACAAGTCAATACGAACAGCCAATGGGGATCTTGACTGAGCTACTAGAGACGGAGAGACTGAGATCTGTTTGTAATTAATACAGACATTCCAGCAGAAAAAATAGCCAATTCAATGCAAAGTGATGGGAGAGTTGCTAAACATATATTTAATTTGTTGCCTATCAAAGGCAGCAACATTGTTCTCTTTATGTCCGGTTTCCTTATCTGTAAGTTGAGGATAATAATAATGCCTATATATGAGGTTGTCATTAGAAGTAAATGAGATAGTGTATACAAATACCTTGATACCTAGTAATTGCTTTGTGAAGAATGCCTTTATCATTACCTCACTAAAATGAAAACACGCTACATGTTCAGTAAACAGATTCAGTTTTCTACTATGATTGCTTGTGTTAAAAGTACGCACATAGTTTATTTTCTATGATAACTGTAATGTCTAAGTATAACTTAATTTCAACTTATTTTGACCATAGACAATTGAGAAGTGTTATGGCACAATTTATTAAAGTTGATCACCTTTAACACGTGGTAGTAAAATGTTGAAAAATAAGTAAAGCATTTTATTTAATCTAAATTTATTTCATTACAAAGTAGTTAACTTGTAATATTCAACATTAATAAAACAAGGGAATTATTTTCATGAACGTGAATGATTTTTTCTAGTGTTATGCAAAGAAAAATAATGATATTTAAAACGATTTTCTAAAATTTGCATTAGTATAAATTACACGTAAAGTATCAAAAAAGGAATAACATATTTCCAGCTCTGTTCTTGAATTTGGACAAAGTGTGCACCTTCAAAGCAGAGATATGATAATATTAAGCAAACAGTCAACCATTTGGTAACATTCCATGGGAAGCATTTCTGCTATCTTGAACCTCAGTTTAAGAGAATAAGGGCAACCAAATTATAGAAGGAAGATCAACTAAAGTTTACTGGGTCTCCGTACCTCATTAACTTCCACATAATCTCGCAATTCATGAAATGTGCCTCTGCTCAACAATTCTGGAAACTGGGAATCTAAACTCATTTTCTATTTCAGATATAATGTATAATTATGGTTATACATATGTTTAGGATTTAGACCTCATTTTCTCCAAATCAAAATAATTTGGAGCCGCTTATAAGGAAAACAAAATGCAAGACACAGCGATTAGGGATAAAAGACCACACAAATATTGATGCTGAAATTGAGCTGAAGAGTAAAGAGGAACAGTGAAGTGGCTAGTTCTTTCTCCCAGGGAAACTCCTGATTACAGTTCAGCACAGGGAACCCCTCATGCTTTCCCAGGTGCTGAAGTAAAATGGGCAGATCATGGTATGTTGCTTTCACTATTTAACCAACTAATATTGTCTGAGTAATTTTGGATAGAAAAAAAGCCAAAAATCCTTTGGGGCAGGGTTCAACATGGAGGATGTGGACTACCACCCAGTAATCCTCAAACTCACCTCCCATTCACAGACTGGATGAAACTCCTCCCATATCATAGCCATATATTGAGCACCTACTTGTGCCAGCCACTTGGGGGTGGCCGCCTGTTGTATACGTTGTATACTATACAACTCTAGGGGACAGCATTTGCTTGGTGATCTTTGAAATTATTTATTATAACAGTTTACTGGCAGATGTCAGTAAAGTGTACTGAAGAAGAGGAGGTTCTTCTAAACCATACAAATGTGTCACATAAGCTACCAGTTCCCTGAGCGTGCTTCAATATTTTCATACATTACCATGTTACCTTTAAAACATTCTTATAATAAATATATGACAATAAATATAACAAAAGATATTAACTTAATTTTTTAGATTGAGAAACTGAAGCCAAGAAAAATAGATATTTGTTCAAGATCAAATAGTGTACTTGACAGAGCAGAGCTTTGAAGCCAAGGCATGGTAATTCCAAAGCCCATACTTTCAACTAAAGTTCTACATTAAAGGATGGATGTGGAGGTTCTCAGCTATAAATATTTTTGTGTGAATAAAAATTACATTTAGATTATATTTAGGATTATATTTAGAATATATCTGTAGCATGCATCGAGGTACTTGGCACATTGAGGAGTTGGGAGGAGCATGGGGGTGTTGATAGATGATGCCTTGTCATTCTTATAACAGACAGTATCCATCAGCTGGGTGGGGTTCTCTTTTTGAAGAAATGGGCTGTTTCACATGAATTATTCTGAAAAACATCATATTCTGAGAAGAAGTCAATTTGTGAATGCACATCACAGTTAATTCTCCAATATGATTATTTTTTCCTAACCTATAAACATAAATTAATCCAAAAGGGCTTTAGATAAGTGTTATAATCACTGTTGCTCTAAGGGACAATTTTCTTAATATGAGGACTCATTGATGGAAAAATCATTTCAAATGACTTTTTGTCACCAGCCTATAGTTTCCAAAGTCCTTTTTGAATGCGTCTGTATTTTCACATCTTGCATCTATAATTGACTGTTGTCATACAAAATCGGCTGATTGAGTCCTGAACTACTGAAGACTGAGGTTGCCAGATTGCTTTTATGAGCATAAAACATATATTGACCATAAATATGCCCTACGACACTCAAGTCACATTGTGAGCAGCTGAAGATGTACTTCTCAGTTACTCCAATTTAGCTGAAGAATGTAGTGCACTTAGAATTTCCAGAACAACATATTTCTCTTTCAGATCCATTGTCTGATGGTCTTTATCACACATCAACGAGCATTAGACTATTGGGATGCATCGTATTACTTGAAAAATATAATTATTAAACCTTTTAAAATTGGTGTAATAATTTGCAGCATTCACTAATATGTCCACCAAGTACTCCACCAGATTTCTTTTAAAAGTCACAATAAACTTAGGCTTGGGTACAATTACTAATATTTTAATGTTGAGGAATTTAAGATAAAGAGGAATGTGTAACTTATTTAAGATCTCAAAGCTATCAAGTGTTGGAGTCAGGGATCAAGCCTTCACCAATCCAAAGCCCTTGCTATTAAACATTATTCTGGGGGCTGGTCTGGTGGCGCAGCAGTTAAGTGCGCACGTTCGCGGGTTCAGATCCTGGGCGTGGACATGGCACCACTGGGAAATCATGCTGTGGTAGGCGTACCACCTATAAAGTAGAGGAAGATGGGCATGGACGTTAGCTCAGGGCCAGTCTTCCTCAGAAAAAAGAGGATTGGTAGCAGATGCTAGTTCTGGGCTAATCTTCCTCAAAAAAAAACTTCTTTAGTGTTTATTCCTGTTTGCTTTCTATTTCATTTGTCTTTTAATCAAATATCAAATCATATAGAAACAAGGTCTGAAATGCAACTTGTATTTCTGTTGTTTCATTAATTCCCATATTAACCGCTTTGTTTCAAGCCAGCATCATTCTTCCTGAGATGCAGCTTCTTTTCCAAACTTTCTGAAACATGGTCAACAGGTTTTTCTTCTGAAAACAAAGCTCTCATCACATGATTTCTTTGCTCAAAAGAGTGTCTCCCTGTCATCTGTTGAATAAAATTGATATCCCTAACTCCATGGTTTCAATCCTTCAATCCTTCTGAATATTATCTGAATACTTATTGGAAATGTAGATTCCAAAGACACATTCCTAGAACTTTTGTTCAAGAACTTGTATTTTTAAATAGCAACACTTTAAGGACTACTGCTGCCCTAGTCTGGAATTCATTACTTTTGATTTAAACATCTCTACTTCACATACCAGCCCCAACTACCCATCCCTTTGATTATGTACTTTGTATTTTGTTCTGGGCATCTAGGAGACAACACTCAAAAGCGATGTAGGGTTCTGAATCCAATGTCAGCCCTGATGTAACACACCCAGCCAAGCAGGCCCGTTCCTCTCCTATTTCTCCTCTCTTTCTCTCCTTCTTCTGTGTATACTTTGTAGTTCTATTTTTTGCAGAGGCTTGAATAATAAATTTTTCTCTGTTTTCCATGTAAACATGCTCATTCCGAAGGACTAATGACTTGTGCAAAAACCTTCACTCACATTTTACTGTCACCTATTGTCCTAGCCCCCACACTTTCTTGTTTTTATGACACTCCACTCAGATCCCACAGTGTCAAGTGGCCTATGATTCAACGACACTCCACTCAGATCCCACAGTGTCCAGTGGCCTATGATTCCTAGATTCAGTTCTCAGGATGTCTCTGTCATCCTACAGCTCCCCCAAAATGATAATCCTACTGATTTTTTCTCAGATTAGTGCTCTTCTTTCTCATACTCTACTCCAAGCCACTATCATCTCATCATCTTTCAAATCACTTGGGCCTTCAGAGAGTATCATAAAAGAACCTCCAACATTCATTACTTTTTCAATTATTTTTGTGAATTCTTATAAGCTTTCACGTCAATCTCAGCTCTTGCTGGAATTCCACCCTCTCCCTATAGTAGTAGTCAAATCTCAGTCATCACCTGCAAATTGTTTATCCCACAGAGACCATCTTTGTCTTCCTCTCTTGCTCGTGTACTGTCACTATAGGGAGGGGAGAGTGAGTCTCAATGTCTGTAGTCTCCCAGGGATGAGAGGAGCGTGGGTGGACCTGGAGGAGACTGAGAAGTCAAGTTTTGAGGAAAGCATGCTGGATCTTTCATTCTGGTGGTGTCTTGCCTTTTTCCTTTTTTTCTTAATTGCTCAACTATAATACAATAGTATTACACCAAAATGATTAATTCAGTTCTAAAACCCCACACTATGCCAACCTCAAGCATATTTGAAAAATTCATATCTTCTTTTTGAAGAAATACTGACTTCTTATGAATCCATATATTGGCCATATCATGTCTTGCCTAGCTACTTCACAAAGTGTTTGCTTATTTGAAACTAGAAGTAAGCAGACTTTGATACTCCAAAGTTAAGCATACTTTAATGGACCTTTAAAATATTTTCATATAAAACTACATTTTTTACCTTTGTAGACAATCATGATTACTTTAATTAGCTACATAATTTAGGACTCAGATAAATATGTTTGAAACATTATTATTGCCTATAAGGGTGGACTCTGATATGTTGCATCTTCCAACTAATTCCATTTCCTCAAAAAGTATTGGGGTGAAAAATAATAACATAGAGCACACTGTCACATGGAATCCTTTATCTCCTGCTATCCTTCTTTTTCTCCTGTCACATTGGCAACATCTTTTCATGTATTATCTACAGTTAGAGGACTCAGATTTGGAAACCAAGGGTCAAAAGAAGGGCAATAGAAATTTATGCTATTAATACACAGTTACACAGACATGTGGAAATATAACATTCCCTGAAGCCAATCTTCCACCTGTTGAACACCCATCATGCTTTTTCAAACCACTCACATTATATTTTCAATAACAATGTAGGAACTTGTGCTTTGTAACACATGGAGGACCTTGCTTTAACAGTACATGTACTTATCAGTAATTCTGGGCCCTACAGACCAAGGCTGCCAACATGTGCTGTGGTGCTGTGACCCAACACACAATTCCATCAAACCTGAAGTCCAGCATATGGGAAAGGTAAACTGATCCCCTGGTTAAACATAGCATCATTTTGTTCTTTTTCTTGAAATAGAAGTTTAATAATTTTTTCTGCAAGAAGACAATTTTTATTGATTTTCTTAGAGTATTTACCAGTCATATGAAGAATAATTTATATGTACAAGTTCTGATGTAAAGGACCTTTCATGATTAGTGCTGCTTTTTAATGAATAAACCCATTTTCTAGAAAAAGTTTATGTAGTAGGTATATTCTTCTTCCCTTCCTTCCTTCCTCCTGTGTTCTTTCTTCTCTCTCTCTCTCATAAATAGCAAATTGGAGAGTCCAATGTCTATTTTATAGGGTATCTACTTTGAAATTAAGATAAATTGAATTGAAATCCTAGACTTGGCAAAAAGCTTCAAGACACTGATTACACTAGTTTTTAATTGTTGTGTAATAAATTACCACAAACTTACAAGTTTAAGACAACATGCATTCATTATCTCACAGTTTTCATACATCAGAAGTATGGTCATGGCATAGTTCTCTGCCCAAGTTCTCACAAAGCTGAAATTAAGTTGTCAGCCAGAGTTTCAGTCTCATCTGACACTAAGGGTCCACTTCTAAGCTCATGTGTTTGTTAGAAGAGTTCATTTCCTTGCAGCTGTAGAACTCATGGAGGCTACATCTTCAAGAATAGAATCTCTCTGACCTCTAGACCTCCTATTAAGAACTTACCTGTGGGAAGAGTGACATCAGCATCATGGTGGAGTGAGCTGTTCTCTTAAGCTCTCCTTCCTAAGATACAACAAAAGGACATTCATTAGCCAACAGATGACATCCATACAACACAATAGACATATGAGAGATCCACTCAGCTATATGTCTAAAGGTCAGTGTACTGGATACCCCAGGAACCAGTGGAAGGAAGTAAGGGAATATCCTCCATCTCCTCAGTGGCAATGACCTAGGGCATGGGACCTCATGCAGGGGACAGTGCAAAACTCTGAGAAGAGATGGGGGAAAAGGCAGCCCTCCATTGGAATGCTTTTGCTCTCAGAGTTGCTTCCTAGCCTATGGGAATGCTCCACACCAGTGGCTCAGTCACCAAGAGGGCACCTCCACCAAGCCCAGCAGCTTAGGTGTGCTGCCAAGGAGTGCAGGGTGGGAGCACGGACAAGAAAGAAAGGGCCCCTAGCCCCTCATCCCACTTGGCACACCCTCTGGGCTGGTCAGCCAGGCCAGGAGATCCACTCCAGAGCACCTGCACCTGTGTATGAAGCAGCAGTGGCCAGCACGAAAACACAAATGGGGCCTGTCGGCACAGGAAAATGGACAGGCATAACTCCCAGCAGATGTGGTGACCTCATAAAACACAGCTCCTGCCTACTCCTCTCCCCTGACTCCCATAATGGCAGGTGGAATCTGTGACCAGATACTACCACTATGTGCGAGTAAATGTCTACCTCATTGAACAGTAAGGAAATACATTAACACTCCAGACCAGAAGTAAAATGACAAGTGTCCAGAAACCAATCCTGAAGTCACAGAAATTCACAATCTAAATGACAGAGAATTCAAAATACTTATCATAAAGTAAAGCAATGAGTTACAAGAAAACTCAGAAAAACAGTTGAGTGAACTCAAAGATAAAATTAATGAGTAGAGGGAATTCTTCACAAAAGAGATTGAAAATCTAAAAAAAAAAAAGACAAACAAATGGTGGAGATGAGAATGCAATGAATGAGTTAAAAAAACAATCTAAAATTTTTCAAAAATAAAGCTGACATTATGGAGGAAAGATTTAGTAATTTAGTGGGCAAAAACATAGAAATGTTTTGGGTGGAGGAGGAGAGAGCACTAACACTAAAAGGAAATGAAGAAATTCTCCAAGAAATATCTGACTCATATGGAACTGCAACATTGGGATGATAGGTATTCTGGGGGGAGAAGGGAAGGAGAAAGGAGCAGAGAGCTTGTTCAAAGAAATAATAGCTGAGAATTTCCCAAACCTGAGGAAGGAGCAGGAATTGCAAGTAAACGAAGCTAATAGAACTCCTAATTACATCAATGTAAAAAGACCTTCTCCAAGCCATGTTATTAGTAAAACAGGCAAAAGTCAATGACAAAGAAAAAAAATGTTAAGGGCATCAAGGCAGAAGAAAATAACCTACAAAGGAACCCCTATCAGTCTTTCAACAGATTTCTCAGCAGAAAACTTACAGGCTAGGAGAGAGTTGAATGATACATGCAATATACTAAAAGACAAAAACTTTCACCCAAGAATACTCTATCCAGTGAAACTATCCTTCAGATACAATGGTGAAATAAAAACTTTCCAAGATAAACAAAAGTTGAGGGATTTCATCACCAGAAGAGCCCCCCTACAAGAAATGGTCAAGAAGGCCCTAATACCTAGGGAATAAAAGGGAAGGTTTGCAAAGCCTTGAGATAAATTGACAGATAAAATCAGAAAATTTCAGCTCTCTATCAGAACAGGTTATTAACACTTAATTATAACATTAAAGATAAAGGGAAGGAAAGCATAAAAAATAACTATAATCACTTCATTTTAATCACAAACTAACAATACAAAACAGAATAAATTGTGACAACAAAAGCTCATACAGAGAAAAGAAAAGGGATGGAATCTGCTTAGGATAAGGAGATAAGAGGATATCAGAAAATAGACTGTCTCATCTACGAGATCTTTTCTACAAACTTCACAGTAAAAAATCAAAACAGAGACAAAAAAGATAAATAAAGAGAGAACTGAGAAAACCATCATAGAAAATCTCCAAACTGAAATGGCAGTCAGATGGGATGAGAAACAAGAGAAATAGAGAACAACCAGAAAACAAGAGGTAAAATGGCAGTATTAAGCCCTCATATATCAATAATCACTCTAAATGTAAATGGATTAAATTCTCCAATCAAAAGACACAAAGTGGCTGTATGGATTGAAAAACAAGGCCCAACTATATGCTACCTCCAGGAAACACATCTTGGCTCTAAAGACAAACACAGGCTAAGAGTAAAGGGATGGAAGACAATACTTCAAGCAATTGGCAAACAAAAGAAAGCAGATGTTGCTAAACTTATATCAGACAAAGTAGACTTCAAGATAAAATAGACAATGAAAGACAAAGAGGGGCAGAATATAATAATAAAAAGGACTTTATACCAAGAGGACATAACGTTTTTGAACATATATGCACCTAACACAGGAGCACCAAAGTACATAAAGCAAGTATTCATGGTCCTAAAGGAAGAAATTAGCAGCAGCACAATAATAGTAGGGGATCTCAATACCCCACTTACATCAATGGATAGATCATTCAGACAGAAAGTCAACAAGGAAATAGTGAAATTAAATGAAAAACTACATCAGATGGACATGATATATATAGAACACTCCATCCAAAAACAGCAGAAAACACATTCTTCTCAAGTACACACAGAACATTCTCAAAGATTGATCATATTTTGGGAAACAAGGCAAGCCTCAATATATTTAAGAAGATTGAAATCCTATCAAACTTCTTTTCCAAAAGTAATATTATGAAACTAGAAATCAACCACAAAGAGAAAGCTGGGAAAGTCACAACCATGTGGAGACTAAACAACATGCTGCTGGACAATGAATCAGTGAAGAAATTAAAGGAGAAATAAAAAAATATCAGGAGACAAATGAGAATGAAAACACCCCATACCAACTCATGGGATGCAGCAGAGGTGTTCCTAAGAGGGAAATTCATAGCAATACAGGCCCACCTTAACACACAAGAAAAATCTCAAATAAGCAAGCTTAAATTACTCCTAACAGAACTAGGAAAAGAAGAACAAACAAAGCCCAAAGTTGGTATAAAGAGGAAAATAATACAAATGAGGGCATTAATAAATGAAATAGAAACCAAAAAAAAAAAAACAGTAGAAAGGATCAATGAAACTAAGAGCTCATTCTTTGAGAAGATAAACAAAATTGACAAACCCTTAGCCAGACCCACTAAGAAAAAAAGAGAGAAGGCTCAAATAAATAAAATTAGAAATGAAAGAGGAGAAATTAAAATGGATGCCATAGAAATACAAAGGATTATAAGAGAATCCTATGAAAAGCTATATGTCAACAAATTGGACAATCTAGGAGAAATGGATAAATTCTTAGATTCCTACAGCCTTCCAAAACTGAATCAAGAAGAAATATAGAATCTGAAAATCAAAAATCTCCCCAAAAATAAAAGTACAGAACCAGATGGCTTCTCTGGAGCATTCTACCAAACATTCAAATGAGACTTAATACTTATCCTTCTCAAACTATTTCAAAAAATTGAAGATGATGGAACACTTCCTAACTCATTTTATGAGGTCAAAATTACCCTGATCTCAAAGCCAGACAAGGACAACACAAAGAGGGAAAATTACAGGACAACGTTGCTGACGAATATCAATGCAAAAATCCTCAACAAAATAGTGGCAAATGGAATACAGCAATACATTAATAGGTTGCATACCATGATCAAGTGGGTTATGTACTAGGGATGCAGGGATGGTTCAACATCTTCAAATCAATCAATGTGATACACCACATTAACAAAATGAAGAATAAAAATCACATGATCATCTCAATAGATGCAGAGAAAGCATTTGACAAGGTCCAGCATCCATTTATGATAAAAACTCTCAATAAAATGGGTATAGAAGGAGTGTACTTCAACATAATAAAGACCATATATGACAAACTCATAGCCAACATCATACTCAATGGTGAAAAACTGAAAGCCATTCCTCTGAGAACAGGAACAAGACAAGGGTGCCCACTCTCACTGCTCTCATTCAACATAGTACTGGTGGTTTTGGCCAGAGCAATCAGGCAAGAAAAAGAAATAAAAGGTATCCAAATTGGTAAGAAAGAAGTGAAACTCTCACTGTTTGCAGTTGACATGACTCTATATGCAGAAACCCCTAAGGAATCTAAAAGAAAACTATTAGAAATAATTGATAGCTACACAAAGTTGCAGGGTACCAAATCAACTTAGAAAAATCAGCCAGCATTTCTATACTCTAATAACGAACTAACAGAAAGAGAACAGAGGAATACAATCCCATTTACAATTGAAACAAAAGGAATAAAATATCTAGGGAAAAATTTAACCAAGGAGGTGAAAGACCTATACAATGAAAACTATAAGACATTACTTAAAGAAATCAATGATGACATAAAGAAATGGAAAGATATTCCATGCACATAGGTTGGAAGAATAAACATAGTTAAAATGTCCATATTACTTAAAGCATTCTACAGATTCAATGCAATCCCAATCAGAATCCCAATGACATTCTTCATGGAAATAGAACAAAGTATTAAAATTCAGATGTAACAACAAAAGACTCCAAATGGCTAAAGCAATTCTTAAAAAAAAGAACAAAGCTGGAGGCATCACAATCTCTGACTTCAAAACATACTACAAATCTATAGTAATCAAAACAGCATGGAACTGGTATACAAACAGACACACAGATCAAGGGAACAGAATTGAAAGCCACGAAATAAAACCACACATCTATGGACAGCTAATTGTCAACAAAGGGGTTGAGAACATACAATGGAAAAAGGAAAGTCTCTTCAGTAAATGCTGTTGGGAAAACTCGACAGCTACATGCAAAAGAATGAAAGTAGACCATTATTTTACACCATGCACAAAACTTAACTCAAAATGGATTAAAGACTTGAAGGTAAGATGTGAAACCATAAAACTCCTGGAAGAAAATATCTGGAGTACACTCTTTGACATTGGTCTTAGCAGCATTTTTCGAATACCATGTCTACTCAGGCAAGGGAAACAAAAGAAAAAAGAGACAAATGGGACTTCATCAGACTAAAGAGCTTCTGCAAGGTGAAGGCAATCAGGAACAAAAAGAAAAGACAACCCACCAACTGGGAGAAAATATTTGCAAATCATATATCCAACAAGGTGTTAATCTCCAAAATATATAAGGAATTCATACAATTCAACAGCAAAGAAACCAACAACCCAGTCAAAAAATGGGCTGAGGATCTGAATGGACACTTTTCCAAAGAAGATGTACAGATGGCCAACAGTCACATGAAAAGGTGTTCAACATCCATAATCATTAGGGAAATGCAAATCAAAACCACAATGAGATATTGGGGCTGGGCCCATGGCCCAGTAGTTAAAGTTCTATGTACTCCACTTTGGTGACCCAGGTTTATGGGTTCAGATCCCAGGCGCAGATCTACTCCACTCTTCAGCTATGCTGTGGAGCCATCCCACATACAAGAAATAGAGGAGAATTGGCACAGATGCTAACTTAGTGATAATCTTCCTCAAGCAAAAAAAAATAAAATAAAAAAAGAGAAAGATTGATAACAGATATTAGCTCAAGGACGATTTCCTCACGTACACACACACACACATACACACACACACACACACAAAACTGCAATGAGATATCACCTTATACCTTTTGGAATGGCTATAATTACCAAGACAAAAAATAGCAAATGTTGGCAAGGTTGTGGAGAAAAGGGAACCCTCATACACTGCTTATGGGAATGCAAACAGGTGCAGCCACTATGGAAAACAGTATGGAGATTTCTCAAAAGAATTAAAAATAGAACTACTATATGACCCAGCTATCCCACTACTGGATATTTATCCAAAGAACATGAAATCAACAATTCAAAGAGACCACTATGTTCACTGCAGCATTATTCACTATAACCAAGAAGTGGAAGCAACTCAAGTGCCCACTGACTGATGAGTGGATAAAGAAGATGTGGTATATATACACAATGGAGTACTATGCAGCTATAAAAAAGACAAAATCGTCCCATTTGCAACAACATGGATGGACCTTGAGGGTATTATGTTAGCGAAATAAGCCAGACAGAGAAAGACAAACACCACATGATTTCTCTCAAATATGCAACAAACTCATGGACAATGAGAACAGATTAGTGGTTATCAGAGGGGAAGGGGGTTGACGAGGTGGGCAAAAGAGGTATAGGGGCACATATATATGGTGACTGATCAATAACAATGTAAACCTGAAATTTCACAACGCTATAAACTATTATGACCGCAATAAAATAATAATTTAAAAAAGGGAACTCACCTGACTAGGTCAGGACCACCAGTTAATATCATATTTGATTAACAAAACTGATTAGGGATCTTAATTCCATCTGTAAAATTCCATTTTACCATATTTCATAACATAATCACAACAGTAATATTTCCTCACATTCAAAGGTCTTACTTGCACTAAAAGGGAAGGTATTCTATAAGGCTGTGGGTCATTGGGAGTTATATTAGAATTCTGCATACGACCCTAACTAAGCTGCAATATTACTCTGTTTCCAGCTTCCCTACTGACTGAATCTGAAAGTTTACTGAAAGGATTGAATAGTATAGGTCATATAAGCCACCCTGCATAATGCTTCATTATTTGCAATAATGGTCTATTATTTGGAAATAATGAAAATATTGATTTTTCAAGACCTCTATCTTCACAGTAGGTTTATAACAGTCAGACTAGGGCATAAAGACTATAAAAATTTGACTCTGTAGGTTAATTTGTATACCCCCTTTCTCTGAACAACAAACCTCCAGGTTGAGATGTAAGTAAGTGTAAGATGAACAGTAAGAAAAAAATAAAAATACTCTGGGTAATATCAGTAATAACATGTATCAGAAATAACAATTTGAGCCAACCTTGTTGGCCTAGTGCTTAAAGTTTGACATGCTCCGCTTTGGCGGTCTGGGTTTGGTTCCCGAGCACAGAACCACACCACTAGTCTGCCAGTTTCAATGCTGTGGTGGGGGCTCACATAGAAGAACTGGAAGGACAAACAACTAGAATATATACAACTATGTATCGAGGCTTTGGAGAGGGGAAAAAAAGAGGAAGATTGACAACAGGTGTTAGCTCAGGGGAAATCTTAAAAAAACAAAAGTCATGGGGCCAGCTCTGTGGCTGAGTGGTTAAGTTCGCACGCTCCACTCTGGCAGCCCAGGGTTTCACCGGTTCGAGTCCTGGGCGCAGACATGGCACTGCTCATCAGGCCATGCTGAGGTGGCATCCCATGTACCAAAATTAGAAGGACCCACAACTAAAATATATATACAACTATGCACTGAGAAAAAGAAAAAATAAAATCTTTAAAAAAAAAAAGTCATTTATGAAACAGAGCAAAAGAAAAACTTGATGAGACTTGGAAAACATATACTGCTGAATTTATAATTTTTTGGACATTTGTGTTAGGGTTCACTCAAAGAAGGAGAGTCACTATAAATATTATAGGAATACTGGATTTAAATGAGAATTAGATCTTATAATCAAATGGGAGCTGACAGAGAAATGAAATTCTGGAAGAGAGTTGGAGGGTTACAGAAAGAGCCCCGAATGTGTCCATCTGACGTACTGGCTTGGGTGAGTAAGTTGGACCATGTGAAGAAATCTGAAAAAGAAAAGTGCCTCAATCAGGTAAAATGAAATCACAAAAGGGCGTTTATGTATGTATCTGTGAGAAGCTGTTCCCAGCCATGCAGGTCCTGCCTCTGTGGGTCTCTAGCCAAGCCCCTGGGGTGCACGTGGGGCTGCTCTTCCTGAAGATGGGAAGATGAGTTGGATACAAAGTCAGGAAGCAAGAGTTCAAATGGAGCCCAACGAGCACCTCTGTCAGTTCTGTATCTAACAGCAATGGCCTTCCGAGCGTCATGCTTCTGCTTCACTTCTCGCTTCCAAACCTCGAGAAGCTCCTCTTTTGACAAACCTAACTTGGAACCATAAGGCAAAGTTGGTGCCAGGAACGTAGTTCCCAGTTTCACAAATTGACGTTGTGCAATCCATCAAAACATCAGCTTAATAGAAACTAATCATGAGCAAAATCAACACTAAGCATAAGATCAGTAAAATCAGTCAGTTATAGTCAACTATTTAGAGGGCTATGCTATGCAAGTACTATGGACATACTTTTTACACATGAATTTCTTTTTTTTCATTTAATCAAGGAGGAACTGTAAAAAGAAAATCATATTTATTGAATCTTCTAATAGATATATCTATATATTAGGAAACTTGAATATATTATCTTCTTCAAATCTAAAACCAAATTTCCACCATTCAATACTAACATACCTTTTTTAAAAAATATCAAAACTGAGCCTAAGTCACCTATGAACTCTGGATTATTTAATATTGTTTGTTGCAAGATGAGGCAGGTAAAACAAAATTGAGAACAGTAAATTGTTTACCAATAACTGACTCTGAATCCTCCTTACAGAAATAAAGACAAGAACAGAAATAAGCAGAATTGTTGTAAAACTTGCCCGTCATGTAGTTTAATGCTCTCACGTAAAGTCTTCATATAATTCACCCTCCAGTGGATAAAAACTCAAACATCGTGACAATACAATGTTCTGAATTTGTAAACCGCTTTTGACCTTTGGAGGCTGATGATCTTGGATAAGTTACATAAACCTTTATAAATCTCCGTTTCTTGTTGGCACAAAAAAGAATAACATTACACATCTCACATTATTGTGAGAATTAAATGAAAGGATGATAATTTCTCACAACATCCACACAATATTAAACATCCAAATAAAGCCAGCCACTGTGAGTAAAATGAAAATATTAAAACTTCATCTCTCTCTCTCTCTCATCAACCTCTCTATCTATCTCTATTTCTCGTCTCTCTCTCTCTCTCTGTATCATCGGTCTCTCTATCCTCAACTGCCAACCAACTCAACAGAGGTAAATGATGCCGAACTGCGGTTACCGCATCAGCCCAGCAGTTTTTGGACTAACACCACCCACAGACCGTCTGTCATTTTATTTTATTTCCATCTCATCAGTACTACTCCGCATAACTTTTATGACAAACTCCCTCAAAAAGTTTTGGAAAGAAGAGTGGTAATAAATCAATAATTAAAGAAATGCTATTAGCCTTGACTTTAATGGGCAATAATTTTGCCCATTGAGTATGACATTACAACTACTTTTAATTTGGAATATTTACTATGCTTGGGATATTACTTTGCAATCAAAATGTTAGAAGCCTTGATAACTCTCTGAACCATATAAAACCCAATGATGCATTTCTCATAGTGGCAAGGACAATTTTTGGTGAATCCCTCACTAAGCTGACTTAGTAATAATTTGCCTGCCTTCTTAGAGCTGATATAAGCAGACTGTTCATATCAAAACTTTGAATCGTGAGTCATTTGGAGCAATGTAAAAAGTCAGCAATGCATGCAATGATGCCAATGGCTCCTTAAGCAAATTCAACTGGACCAGTAAGAAACCCAGGTGATCTCCTAGAGGTGGAGGGAATGGCTTTTCATTAAATTTAATGTCAGACAAGATTGATTTTACTCGTAATGGTTAAGTAGACTTATTTTCTATGGTTTTCTAGTAACGTTACATACTGGGGCCCCTTGTCCTTTAATGAAGCAACAGGATGGAAAAACTAGTCCTACTATTTCATGGCTCAGTGCTGCAAAACTGCTGTACCTAATAGAGTATTGGTTGGGCAGACAGATATGCAGACAAACAGCTGAGAAAAGCCCCAGGACAGCTGAGAAGTTAAGTGGCATTACATTTTAGATTTTTGCAAAGTGTGCGTACAATTCTCTTAGGAGTCACTGTTACGTTATTTCAGGCTGTACCTTTAGAATAAAAATGCTGACAAACATCTAGAAGGCAATCAAGAGCTCCTGGGAACAGAAGTTCCTCTGGCCTTAAAAGAGTCAACAGAGTACCAAGTGACTCTCTCAGCAAGATTATTTTTTTCTTGTAATCTATGGATGAAACGTGTTCTTCCAATTGTCTTCTATGGCGTATGCTCTAAATAAGCTATATATTTCCTTTATCATCTCTTGAAACATTCCCTACTAGAGTTAATCTTCTCTTGTATAAAATGAGAATAAGAAAAGGCTAATATAAAAGTTTATGTCAACAATTAAGTAGGAAAATTTATTGTCAACTTTTCATAGGTGCTCAATAAATAGTCACTATTATTGTTTCAGCTGGATTTCTTTTAAGGTTGCTTTAAATCACAAGAACAAGGTCATTTTTTTTTTCTCTAAGTGACTCCATGCAAACTAAAGAGAGTTCTGGAGACAAATTTGACGATTAGTTGGAGAAAGTAGACAAATAATGCATCTTTCTTCACATAAGAAATTTTCAACAAACTGATATTATAGAAATGTAAAATAAGACTCAGAAATTCTAAATTATTTTTCCTGAGTCCAGACTGAGAAAATATAAAAACTATTACTGGAATAAATACCTTCTGATTACCAGTTATTACACTGCAGATTCAAGTATTGATAATGTCAGAGTTTGCACCTAGTATTTTTATACACTTTATTAAATCCTTAAATTTGTGTTCAGTATGCCCTCAATTTAAATGAACTAATTAATCCTTAAAAATGTTGTATAGCCCAATTTTCTTGTGTTTCAGTTCCTAAACATTTTGAAATCACCTTTTCCTTTATTGTTTGGATAAAACAAAGTTGTAGAGAACCACTTCCGTACTTGATGGTAATTCCAGGTCTTTACCAAGATTTGTATAGGTTCCCAAAGAGGATGCATGGGGCAAATCTCATTCAATCCCATGTTCTTTTTGACTTTGGAGAATTTTTTTTTTCTCAACTACTCTATATATTTTCTTCTTTCAGCCTAATAGTGATGCAAATGTGGGCTTCCTTTAATGACTCCCAAAAAGCTCATCGACTCAATGGATTTATGAGTAGCATATTTTACTGAAGATTTGAAATCATGATGTAATCGGGATAGACACAGCATTATTGAATAATTTGCATGAGACTATACAACAGAGATCAATAAAAATTTAAATATATATATATATATGCATACATAAATAAGGGTATGTGTGTGTGTTTATCCTAAAGACACTGCTGCCATGACAATTTCCCATTGTCAGCTTTCTCCAATGTATCTCCTAAGCCTCCCTTATTTCCGTGATTGTGATTCCCTCTCACCACATCCTGGTAAACTTTGACTCTACAATGCTGCACGGAAATACAGGCCAACAGGCAAGCTTTTCATATGATTCTTACTCAAAATGTTTCAATGTTCCTCTTTGCTCTCGGAATAAAAGCTACGTCTTGCCTAACCCACAAGACAATCTTGAATAATAACTCTGCTTATGGTAACTGTTTTAATTACAGTAACTCTCCTATCAAAATTAACTCTCAGTTATTTTATCTGAGCCTGAAAAATAATCTTATGAGTTATGTTATATATTGAACACAGAATTTCAAGTAAAAGCATCATAATTTCTCTGCAGTCACTTGGGACTCGGGCTCTGTGCCTGCCTTGGACCACAACAGAGGCAGCAGCAGGACTTGGCGACAGCAAAATGCCCGGATTTCAAAAGAAATATTTCATTGTAACAATTTAAGCAGAACTCTTCTTCTAGTACCAAGGAGCAGATGACCTACAGTTATAAATGAGTTATTAGAGTTAATTGCTAAAAGTTGAACAGGATCAGAGCAGCTATTCATAAAATAATCTATAGCAATGAGGAAATATAACTGCAGTTAAATATGTCAAATTGGTTGTGAAATCAAGACTTGACTGTACTTAAATATATAAACCTTAACAAAAATCTGTAATTAGTTATATAAAACAAATGACAACTTAATCATGATCAATAGTAATATCCATGTTCATTCCATCAAATGATAGGCCGCATTCTATGCTGTTGACGTTTAATTGGAGTGGAAATTGTGCTCAGTCTAGACAGGAGCATGTGGATGCAGATGTTCTGTTGTGGAGCAGGAGCAGTTTACATGGATTTTGAAGGAAATTAGTCTCCCAAAGCTACCCACTTTCATTGTTCCATGCATATCAAACCGCAATGTAATTACTAACTGCGCTTCAATACTAGGAAAGAAGAGTTCATTTTAAAAGTCATCTCAGTCACCTGAAGGGAATATTCTTTCATTTTTTTGTTGACATTTTTATTGAGGTTTAATTTATATGCAACATACTGTGCATAAAAAAATTCACAGTTGAATGTCTTGACATATGTCCTTATCCATGAAGCTATCACCACAGTCAAGAACGTAAGTGCACATGGTCCTCCAGAAGTTTCCCCGGGCCCTTATAATCCATTTTTGCTGCCCCTACCTGGACCCTCACCTCCACATTCTCCACCCTGCTCGTACTCCCACTTCCTAAGCATTGATCTGGAAATGCTTAGGAAATGGAATTGCTCTGGAAATTTCAGACATTTCCTCATTTGTTTCCCATCTCTTGGGGATCTCTTTGCTTCATTGTCTGATGTCCAGAATCTCAAAAACTGTTGCTTCACTTATTTTATCTGTTTTATTGTTGTTGTTGCTTCAGATGGGAGCTTAAACACAGTCCCTGTTCCTTTAGCTTGTCCAGAAGACTATGCTTTCATTTTTAAATAACTAAACAGCCTTTTTGTTTTTTGAGCAGCTCACTTTGCATAGTAGCAAAAACACTCCTGTCACTCAGGAACTTACAAGGGTACAGAGCTTATCTCCCAGGAATCAGGGACAAAGGTTAGCCAAATCCTTTATCACACAATATCTGTATTAATACATGTTTTTCTGGCAGTAAATATGAAGTTTCTGGATCAGAGGTAGACCAACCCTTTACTTACAGAATATCTTGGTGCTAGTTCCCCAGACCCCATTTCCCCCCTTGACGTAACGCAGTGTATGCCATGTAGACCTTGCACCCAGGAGAGGAATCCCAAAGTTATGATGTCTCAGAGTTTATATAGGAGCTAATATATCTCTCCTTCTTCCTCTTCAGAGAAAGGGAGAGAGAATTTGGAATGTAAACAAATCTCTTGGGGGAGGGGAGATGCTCTCTACCCTGAAATGTAAGCCTTTGGCTCCAGGGCAAAAAAAAATGTATTAGTAACCTCTCTTAGTCTGCTCAAGCTGCTATAGCAGAATCCCATAGACTGAATGGTGTAAACAACAGGGATTCCGCTGCTGTAGGACAGACGCCTCAGTGTGTGCAAGGTCTATCTGGCATATATTATGTTTGAGCTGCAAATACAGTTTCCATAGGTGCCATATATGGACTGCCCACTGTGTAACTGACACTGTGTTGCACATTCTTCAACACACATGTGCACACTTGCACATAAGCAGTCCAGTGCAAGGAGATCCTTCCTGATTGTGTTTAGTGGGAACTGACCATATCATGGTTACCGGTTCTAATAATTAAGATTTTATTCCATTTTAACCATAACTTGGGGTTATCTGTAATGTCATTAGTGATCTTCTTCAAGTTGGTTACAAGTTATTGATATTTGGTACATATTTTAAACATGTATATATATGTATAAACTATGCAGTATGTACTATGCGCTATATTTGTGAGTGCTGTATATTCAGTTTCTTCATTCTATAGTGGTAATTAAAATAGTTAGCCAGTGGTGTAAAGAGAATTGAATCTTTTATGCCTGTTCTATATTCCTATTCTTCTAGTTTTTACAGATACTTTTTTGGTTTTCTCACAATTCTTGTTCTACATCATTTTGTGCTAGGATTCTTAATATTTTAATTCATAAAATCTATTTGCAATAATTCTTAATCTGTGAATTGGTTAAGTGCTCAGAATTCAGCTAAACAAAGTCTTGATTCATTGGCATCTTTAGATACGTTGCTTTTCTCAGATGCAAGCAGCAAAATGCTAGCTGTTCTGTATTTCTAAGAATAACTCCTGCCTTTAATCTAGGTGTTAGGAAAAATGTAAACATTTTTTGTATGATCAGAGCTTTATGAGAAATAGAAATTGACTTGCACTTACATCTCATTGGCCAGAATCTGGTCAAATAGCCACCTCTAGAATTAAGATAGCTGGAAAATCAGGAAATATGATTGCCATGGTGGCTCATGATCCAAGTCATAAAGAAGACACACAGGAAAGGGAAGTGGGTATTTTGTAGGTTCCTAACAGCATATTTCTACTTCTTTTGCAAAGTTGCTGAGAGAATTAACTGAGAATGTCTGAAGTATCTGTCTCAAGGGGAGTACTCAATGAATATTAGTCCTAAAATATTAGATGCAGTTGCTTGTCCTATCTAGTTCTACTCATCTATCTGTACTTGACGGCAGAAACTCCTTCATTTTTTGATATATCTCACTACCAAGAACATTGAACCTGAAATTAACATTGTAACAATTAGTAAATTTACATGCGTGTTTTTTTCATTTTAATTTGTGTGATATCCACTATTCATCACATGCTACCATTTGTTGGAAAGTCCCAAATTAAATTGTAATGTAAGCTTAATGAGATCTGGAACCATGGGTATTTTTTTCCTGAGTGAATTCTTCATATTGTAAGTCTTCAATCTGTTCCAGAAATAAATTGTCAAGCCAAGTGGGCAGGTATGTCTTAAAATCCAACATAATTTATTCTTGGCATCTTTAAACAGGATATCAGGTTGATTGACTTGATTTCCCGAAGTTGTGTTGATGAACTCATAATGTTTGATTTCTCATTTGCCTATTGGGTGTCTATCAAGACATTGTAGTCCACACTTCTAAGATATTCTTCAAATGAACTTCTGACCTTTAAAAAAAACTTTTATCTGACACAGAAGGAGAAGAATTATAAATAAAAGGAGACATTTCCTTGGAGATCTTCAGATTGATTATTAATTGTTAATGGTTTGCTAATATTTTTGACCAAGATGAAACCCCAGCAGATGAAGCACATATAATCATAGACTTCATGTTATAAGATGGAGATTGTGAAAGGAATTCTTGGAACTTCTGGACATAGACAACTTGCAGGAAAGGTCAGGTCTCTCTTGAAAATAAAAATCACTTGTCATGACTAGCTTTTTCTAAAAACTTTCCAACAAAAGTCATCTTGAATGCCATTTAAAAAGGCATTCTGAGGCTAGCAAGTCTGAGAAAATTGGATGCCACATTAAACAAATTTGTTTATTGAAAGATTCTTAAAAAGTTATTACTCTAATATTAATGATAACGTGGAGCCCAGGGATGACTGGGAAAATACAGTTAAATGAAATTACCTCCTGCGGTGTTTGTAGGTTATTTTTTGTCAGTTATATTACGATGTTTTATAGTTAAGAAATATGTCAAATATACAGTTACAGAAAAATTAAAACCATAACCCAAACAGATGGATTTTTTTTTTTTTGGTTAGTGATTGCTAATATAACATCCGTATAGAACACTCCATATGATTTCAATCCTTTTAAACTTGTTGAGATTTGTTAAATGGCCCAGCATATATATTTTATTTTGGTAAATGCACTATTTGCACTTTTAAAGAATGTGTATTCTGCTGTTTTTGTGTGGAAGTTCTATAATTTTTGAGCAGGTCAAATTGCTTCATAAAGTTTTTGAAGTCTTCCCTATTCATACTGAATTTCTGGATGCTTTTTCTACAGCAATGAGAGAGGAATTTTGTAGGCTCCAACTAAAATGAGTATTTGTTCCTTCCTTCATTTGTCTGAGTTTGCTGCACCTAGATTGTAGCTCTTTTATTTTAAGTGCCTGTTCGTGTGTGGTTGTTATGTACTCACATTGAATTAACTCCACCATTTGATATGTTTCTCTTTATCATTGCATATTCTTCAATTCGAAGAATACTTTGTATGATACTAATATTCCACTGCATTTATCTTTGGTTTAGAGTTGGGCATTTCCCTTTTATCTAACCTGACAATCTCTGATCATTCTTTTGATCTGATCGCAGGTTTTGTCACCATAAACTACAAAGCTTGATCTCTTCACCTGTGTGGACCCCTTGGGTGATGTTGGAAACACATTTAGATGAAATTCTTTTAGGGCATGATTATAGGTCACGTTTTGGCAATTATGCTGGAAGAAACTTTTAATTTATAAATGTATCAAATATAGAATTTCAGAAAATAATAAAACCATACCTAAGATGTAACAGAGATTAACATTTTGCCCTTTGCATATAGACTTTTAAAAAATTTTTAAATTTTAGAGAGAGTTGAATTCTCCACATAGTCCTTTTCCTCTCTGTTCTGAATTGTAGTAACCACCATTCTGAAGAGTATGAGAAATAGAAAAGTCGAAGGCTGGTTCTACAGCAGGAAACCGTTGCTTCCCATGGTCTCATCTGAGCACCCTCAGAGGGGAAAAATCATGGGCTAAGTTCTGCTATCGATTTTGAGAGGGCGCACTCAGGTTGACCAAGAGTGAAGCAATGTATCTTGACCAATTCTGTAATTTTAAAGAGGAAATACAGGCCAAGAGAGGACAATTTACTGACTCAATGCCATCCAATCAGTGACAAATGGGAGACTAGAGGCCAAGTGTCATGAGAACTATTCCATGTCCATTGCTCTGACCCCCACGGATTTGTGTGTTAAGGGTAATAATATTCCAAGCAGCGTTCTTTCTTGTTCCCCTTGCAGCAAAGAGTAGGCATTTTAGTTGGGGGTTTCCTTCTCTCTCCTCCTGAAAGAAAATAAAGCAAACTGTGCAGTACTGTGCCGTGGGGGCTGGACTTATGAGCAGGTGGATTTACATGCCCTGGGGAGACGGTGCTATGGCAGAAGCTCAGCATTATCAAATCCAGGCATCCAGAAGCAGCCCTAGGATCTCTGCTCTGGGGTCAGATTTAACCTGGTGGCTCAGCAGATAGCAACAACTCCAGTTTTCTCAGGTTTTAGCACTACAAGTGTGACGGTTACGTTCATGGGACTGCTCCTCCTTAAAAGTTTCACTTTCCTTGTTTGCACCCAACTGAACTCTTTCCTAGGGTCCTTATTTATGAAGAAAAGAAAGACACAGCAAATGCCAGCTATCAAAAGGCATTTTTTCCCTTTTACTACACCCTTGAATCCATGCAGTCAACAAACACTTCATTAAAAGCTGTCTAGATGTCAGGTCTAAGAAGTATTTGAAGAGATGTAATAGAAGAGAGACAGTGGCAAAGATCAGACATATCACGAGTGAAGACAGAGAGAGTAGAGAGGACGAGTAGTTGAATGCAGGCTGGCCTTCCTGGGGTGGACAGAATTTGAACTGAGTTTTGACGGGAAATGGGATTTCTTAGGAGGGGAAAGAGGAAGGGCATTGTGAGGCAAAAGTTCAATGCACAGCTTCCCTAAGCTCTGGCTTCTTGTCTTGTAAGCATCTTTGAGTCATTTGCAGCTTTCAGCCCTCCTTCTCATCCCAACTACTGAACTTCTTGTTGATCCTGATGTCCCTCTAACCACATATTATTGGTATATGGAGTATCCTCTGAGCCCTCCCGTGGGACACAGTCCTCTGGTGGGTTTTCTTACACTCAGTATCAACTTTAACCTGCCCATTTCTATGAGTATTTTAATCCTTTCTTCCACCATCGACCAAGGCAGTTTGGCATTTTGGCCTCATTAGTGTGGCCTATTGTTTTTTCTACAGTTTTTTTGGAGCCACCATAGCATCATATCTATATCATTTCCTAGGGTCTTTGCCAAGGTGTTGAATTCTGTAATCCATGAGAGTACGCCCATATTGATAAAGTCTGCTTTGGTCCAGCATCCTCAGAATTCAGTTTCACGTGGACCCTCCCAGTTCTTGCCAGTGTACCTTGGATAGGTCCCTCAAACCCTTCAGTTGACTAGCCATTAGATGAGGGCCACCTTTAGGAGTAGTGGTGTCTGCACATGACCACCACATGGCCTAAGTTTCAGCTTTGTACGAAGCAAGGCAGCAATTAAAGGAAACAGAATAAGTAGATCAATAGAAACATCTGGTGAAGACCATGTTTGAGTGATTATAAGCGCAGATTGAGATTACTTATAATTTTATTTAAAAAATTATAAAAGCCTAGTAAAATGTACAGACATTTCAACACAAAATGATATAAAAGTCAGGAGACTGAGGATGGCATGGAATTGGGAAAAGTTAGAGGAGAAATAGTGAGTGTATGATCAGCTTTTGCTGTTTCCCTTAGCTTTATCCCCCTGATGCTCTCACCAGTCTTCCAGGGAGTAGGCATATGACAGTCACTTCAGAACTTTGCTACACCTAAAATGTGGACCCTCTCTTTTCTTTTCTCCCTGCCCTCTATGTGTGTGTGTGTGTGTGTGTCTATGTTCCTATCATGTAAAATATATGTTTGCATTAACTCAAATTCTATAGAGTGCATTATTATTCTCCTAGTCCATTCTAGCAATTTTACATAATATTGAATTAGAAACCCCCTTTAACATGGTTTAAGACGTGTATTTAAATTGTTAAGCACCAATGGCATCAGCATTCTGACGCCTCCAGTGACAGAACATTCGATTCGACCCACCCTTTGCAGTGTTGCTCCATCAGCAATATTCTTCTTTGGTTTCTCTCTTATTATACGATCATGAAAATAAGGTTATAACAGTGATCTTCAATTTCCCAGTCAGGAGAGCTTAATCTCCATCTCCTGTGGAGCTTTTTAGAACTGCGTGTGTCTTGTCTTCTTCCCTCTCCTTCCTGAGATTCAGATATATCATTTCATCCCTAGTTAGGTGGAGGCAAGGATCAGAATATTACCAGAATCTCAGTGTCTGTGTAGAAAACTTTAGATATTGCAAGTTTGAGCTCTTATTCCAAGGCTTTGGTATGATTTTGTTTTCTTAAAACAATTTTTGTTTTTCTAAATTACAAGGGCAATATAATAATATTATTAAAAGTTATATAACTCTCTGCAATAGGGTAGAACGTAGAAAATAATTACTCAGAAAAGTATTTTTCTTCCGACTACTTGAGGTTGTAAATTATTTCACTGATGATATCTTGACTAAGAGGCAGCAGAATTCTTAAACTCTGGTAAATTTTGGTATTGAAAACCTTTGGATTGAAATCTGGGCTCTTTCACTTACTAGCTATGTGACATGTGGAAAAATGACTTTCTTTGTGTCTCTGTTCCCTTGTGCATAAATTAGGGGTAATAATACTGTCCGCCACATGGGACTGCTATGGGTGAAATGAGATAATCCATGTCATTGCTGGGTACACAGTAATTCCTTTGCAAGTTATAGCTTTATTGTGATTTTATTTGTCTAAATTTAAAACATCTTGCATGTGTAATAAAAAAGATTTATTTTTCCATGCTGATTTTATCACACTCTAAATGTGATAAAAATGTGCATGTGATTTATTTCCTAACATAATTATTGCATCTACTTTAGCCATTATTGTTGGCATTAACAATAAGCTGACTAATAATATATACTCACATTGATTAAACACTATAAAGAAATTTTATGGGAACGTTTAAAGTTTATCACCTTTTTTTTTTTTTTGGATGAGGAAGATTGGCCCTGAGCTAACATCTGTTGCCAATCTTCCTCTCTTTTTTCTTTTTCTCCCCAAAGCCCCAGTACATAGTTATACATCTTTGTTGTAGGTCCTTCTAGCTATTCTATGTGGGATGTTGCCATAGCAAGGCTTGATGAGTGGTGTGTAGGTCTGCGCCCAGGATCCGAACCGGTGAACCCCAGGCTGCCAAAGTGGAGCATACAAGCTTAATCACTTGGCCACAGGGCCGGCCCCTAAAATCGATCACCGTTAAAACTTAGTACTAAAATGTAAAACATTGAATTAATCTTTACTAACTTCAGTAGGATGTGGCTAACTTATACACAAAATCCAATATTGATTAAAATAAATAGTATTTATCTTTGCACAGCTAAATGAAATAATCTAAAGTTTGCTGAGAAAAATAATTACAATTAGCAAATGACTTCCTAGAGAAAGTTTAGTTTTAATAAAAAGTGCTGGGTCAAAAAATATTTCCATCTCTACATTTTTGAATTCTATTAAAAAATAGTCTCTTTACTGTGTACGGTTACAAATTAGAGATATAATAATAGCAAACGAAATATCATTCGTTTCCCATCATTCAAAGGAAGCCACAACTGCTGATCTTGAAGGTCCATTTCACAAAGCAGCAGGCCTGTGGGGAGCGGGGACGAGCTTGTCGAGTGCAGCTACCGCATCAGCATTCTTTGCTCAACATGGTCTCACAATTTGTATAATGTGTCTCTGTTAAGCAATTCCAGAAAATGTGCAGCTTCGCTTATTGTTCATTTCGGATATCATTTGCATTTGTTGGTGTATTGATTTAGGATTTCTACCACATTTTCTCTAAACCAAAACTATTTGAAGCAGCTTACAAGATAAATATATTGGAAAATAAGATGTGAAGGAGTAGAAGCCAAATGGGACCATGGCGAGTGAGCTGGGGCCGTGCCGCCCTCCCAGGAGAGGCTCTGCTCACACACTGTGGCACTGGAACCCACTGCACAGTTCCCCAGTAGGTGAGTTAAAATTACCTAGCTAGCACGATTTTGCACATAGAGAATTTGAAATTCATTTAAGTCAGAAAGAGCAGAAAATATTGAGCAGATGCTGATGATCTTCAAACCCATCTCCCATGCTCTGGAACTCTCCCATGCTCTGGAACTCTCTCATGCTCTGGAACTGGCGTGTCACGACTTCCCACCATTGTTCTACAGCATTAGTCACTGAGAATTATTATAACAGCAATACATTTGCATTTATTTTATGCCAGACATTTAATGCTGCTGCACACAGTTTTGAAGATGTGTGCCCCGCAATACCAATGGCATCATTCTCCTTGAAGTCCTTTTAAATTTGTGTATTCATTACAATGTTTTCTGGGTACATGGCAGGAAAGTGTTTTGAGGAAAAGAAATATGCATATTTTTCCATTCACATAAAAATATCATATGGTCAAATCATACCTCTGAAGTGTGCTTGGAGTGTTGCAAGTGTTACTGTTGATTTTGCTCCTTGTTTATGAGGGAGTATTACCCTAATTTTCAGGTGAATAAATTGAGGTTTGCAATGTTTTAACTACTTAAGATTACAGAGCTAGGTTTATCAAGCTAGGATTTGAACCAACATTTACCTGATATATATATATACAGATAAATATTCACGTATATATATGTGTGTATATATATTTATATAAATATATACACACACACACTTGAGCATGAAAAACAAAATATACATTTACAAAATAGAGAAGCATATTAGTTACCCATGTATATGCACCTACTCCAAACATTATCAATATTCTGCTATTGTTGTCCTCTCCTTACCCCTAGCCATCTATAACCTTCACACAATTTTAATCACTGTTATACCCTGAGCCAATGAACATTGGGTCATTTTCAGTGTTTGATATTTTAGTGTAAATAAAAGCTTAATATCATATTTGCATTTTAGCCTGGAAAGTGTATGAAGACTCTTGATGCTCAGGAAAATTGAGTGAAGCATCAGTAATGATGATTAATGGTGCTCTGTCACACATGGGGCACAGCATCTCCAACAAGGCAGAAATTTAGCAACAGACATTATTCCTTTCACTTAGTTTATTCAGAGAGGATCATAATCTTAATAAGGCTCAATGAGACGATGTATGACACATGTACTTATACAAAAGCTATTTATTTATTCCTAAACTACATATAAGGATCATTCCTACTGAACTGAAACAGCAAATTATTTTAATTCAAGGACATGCTGATAGATAAAAAATTTCAAATAATTTTCGACGCATCCTGAAGTTTCCAGTCTTCGTTTGTGAATATGTCTACATTTTCATATCTTCCACCTGTAATTGACTAAATCTTCTGAAGTCAGCTGTGTGGACTCCGAACAGTTGAGGACTCCATTTCTTCTCTAAGCACAAATTATACATTTAAAATCTGAGAAATGTCCTCCAATGTATTTAATACAGTTTTTCTGCATCTCAAATATCTAATTCTCAGCCATCATAACATGGCTACACAATGTATATACTCCGGAATATATTTAAACACCACAGCAAAGCAAGTAATTAGGTGTTGTACCCTCCCCTGTTTTATTAATGAGGAGAACAAAATTCAGAAATGAGCGTAACCTATTCAAGGTCACACAGCTGGTTTACACAGTCAGGTAACCAAACCAAGTCTCCTGCAATCAGACCCTTTGTTGGGTTGCCTCCTTAAGTTTGTTTTCTCTTTTACTCTTCGTCCAAATCAACTATCAAATCATACAGAATCAAGTTCCAAAATTTGTCTTTCACCTGTGTCCTAACATCCACTCGTATAGTAACTGTTCTAGTTCAGGCCAACACCATCCTTCCCTGAACCATGTACACAGCCTCCTACGTGCCATCCCCACTTCTATTTTCTTGTCCTTCCAACTGTCCTAAAAATGGCCAATAATTATTCTTCCTAAGCTATAGCTCTGATCATGTAACACTCCTGCTCAAAAGGTCTAACTCCCCATTGCATACTGAAAAAAATCAATTGCCTTTAGGATAAAATCCAGAATCCCTTATTATGGCTTTCACTGTCCTTGATCTGGGCTGTTCCTGCCACAACAGACTTACTTCACTCCCTTTTTACTTCAGAACTCCCCAATCTTCTCTAAATAACAATCAATTTTCAGTTCCTATCCACAAATGTTCTGTCCTCCCATATTAAATGTCATTTGCCCATCGACTGCCATTAAGCTGGGGGAGGGGCTGCTCAGTGTTGGACTCCTTGGGCTGGATATAAAGTCCTGTTGGAGGGTGGGTGCAAACTTGGGGTTTTAAGAAACAACACTAGATCCTCCCGTCTGTCTGGATTTCTTCCTCCTGTTGGGTATCTAAGTACATGAAAATTAACTCAAAATGGATTAAAGACTTGAATATAAGATCCGAAACCATACAACTTCTAGAAGAACACATAGGCAGTACTCCCTTTGAAATCTGTCTTAGCAGTATATTTTTGAATATCATGTCTCCTCAAGCAAGGGAAACTAAAGAAAAACAAATGGGACTGCATCAAACCGAAAAGCTCTGCACAGCAAAGGAAAACAACAACAAAATGAAAAGATAACTTAACAACAGGGAGAAAATCTTTGTAAATGCTGTATCTGAAAAGCAGTTAATATCCAAAATATATAAAGAACTCATGCATCTCAGCAACAAAAAAAATGAACAATCTGATTAAAAAATGGGGACACGATCTGAACAGACATTTTTCCAAAGAAGATATACAGGTGACCAATGGGCACATGAAAAGATGTTCAACATCACTAATTATTAGGGAAGTGCAAATCAAAACCACAATGACATTACCTCACACCCATCAGAATGGCTATTATTAAAAAGACAAGAAATAACAAGTGTTGGAGAGGATGTGGAGAAAAGGGAACCCTCATACACTCCTAGTGGGAAGATAACCTGGTGCAGCCACTATGCAAAACAGTATGGAGATTCCTCAAAAAATTAAAAATAGAACTACCATTTGATCTAACTTTGCACTTCTGGTATTAAAAGAACATGAGAACACCAATTTGAAAAGATATATGCACCCCTTTGTTTATTGCAGTATTATTCACAATAGCCAAGACTTGGAAACAACCTAAGTGCCCATCAACAGAGGAATGGATAAAGAAGATGTTATGTGTCTATATATGTATATATATATATATATATATATATATATACACGTACACACAGTAGAATACTACTCAGCCATAAAAAAGATGAAATCTTGCCATTTGCAACAACATGGATGGACCTTGAAGGTATTATGCTAAGTAAAATAAGTCAGACAGAGAAAGCCAAATACCGTATGATTTCACTCATACGTGGAAGACAAAAAACAATAACAACAACAAAGAAACACATAGATACAGAGAACAGATTGGTGGTTACCAGAGGGGAAGAGGGGGGAGGTGAGAAGGGCAAAGGGGTAAAAGGGTACATGTGTATTGTGATTGATGGAAACTAGACTTTGGGTGGTGAACATGATGTAGTCTACACAGAAACTGAAATATAATAATGTAACCCTGAAATTTATATAATGTTGTAAACCAATGTTACCTCAATAAAAATTAATTAATCTTTTTTGAAAATTGAAAAAATGTTGGGGATTATGTAAAGAGAGTAGGGCCCATGTCGTGTTCATCTTATGTATTCTCATAGCCTTTAGGAGGTCAGCATTTTGTAGTGTCCGTAATCATAACACTTTGGAATACAAGAGATATGGAAAATGAGACTCGGAGAGTCTGGTTTGTCTAAAGTTACACACTGAACCGACATCACAAACAGAATTAGAACCTATGTTGTCTAATCCCCAACGTTTCATACACATTATATTGAGAATATGTCGTAGTTTATGCAAAGCTTTTTCATTAAAAATTCTTTCAAATTATCCTTAACATTGTAATTTAAATGGCTCTAGTTTGTATGTCCACATGTTTGCTAGGATTTGGGGAAAAATATTCCTTAATATTTTTCTCCTTAATATTTAAATAAAAGAAATATAAAGCCAAGGGAAGCTCTTCTTACATATGATGATAAGTTCGTAACTTCACCCATAGTTCTGTGAACTCTCAGAGTCCCTTGGTCAACTTGCACTTCAATGTCCTACTCCTTTTGACTGTTTTGAAGCATTCTATGTTGACTCTTATGGATAGCCACTTCTCTTCTCTCCATGTCAACCCAAATGCCAATGACTCAAGACAATGGTGGATTGCCTATTTTACAAAAGTAATGATGGATAATGATAGAGTGACATTACATAACAGGATTTTGAAATTAGATGAATCAGAGAAAAGAACTGTAAAAAATGTGGAATTAATTATCAAAAATTATTTGCCTCGAGTTTCCCAGTCTTTCCTGTCACCAGCAATTTCTCACTTGTCAGCTTCCCACTTGTGATGGTTAATTTTGTGTGTTGACTGGATCAAGGAGGGCCCAGATACCTGGCTAAACATTATTTCCAGTTTTGTCTGTGAGGGTGTTTCCAGGTGAAATTAGCGTTAGAATCAGTGGACTCAGTAAAGTGGTTTGCCCTCCCCAAGGTGCATGGGCATCCTGCAATCCACTGAGAGCCTGAATAAAACAAATAGGCAGAAAATGGAAGAAGTCAGCTTCTCCTGTCTGGTTGCTTGAGCTGGGGGACCAATCTTCTCCTGCCCTCACTGCTGCCGGCTCTCAAGTCTTCAGACTCAGACTGGAATCTACATGATCACCTTCTCTGTTTCTCAGGCCTTCAGACTTGTGCTGAATTACACCACCAGCTTTCTTGGGTTGCCAGTTTGCAGACAGCAGATCGTGGAACTTCTGAGCCTCCATAATTGCATGAGCCAATTCCTTATAATGAATATCTTCCTCTATATACATCAAATTGGTTCTGTTTCTCTAGAGAATCCTAATACCCCCCTCCGTCACTCCTCCCAAGGTTCCCTCCACGCTGTGATGGTGTGTCCCATTAGTTATCCACCAGATTACTGTAATAGACGCTCCTTGCTAGTCTCTCTGACTTTTGCCTTCTCATCTCATTGCTTCTGAATTATAGTCTATATTTCTGCTATGTACGCTTTCTAACAGAGAAGCACGTCAAAATGGTTCCAAGTCCTCTTATGCTTCCAGGACAACATCCACATTTTTTGAATAATACATGAATCACTCCTGCTCTCTGATCTGTATCAGTTAAAGCCACTCTCCTGCTAAACTTCCATATGTATTTTATGGAAAATAACATAAGCCTCATGAAGTATACTATATTGAATACACAATTTTAAGTAATACAGTAGCCTGGGATATGGGCTGCATAATTGACTCAGCTGTTTAAAAGGAGTCTGATTCCCAAAGGATTAACTCATTAAAGCCACATACGGTGTGATTCCAAGTCCCAACTAAGTTATATTTATCACTAAAGTTTAAATTAGATGTGAGCAGATATCAATAAAAATTGACCTAACCCACAGAATAGTGAAGAGATATATCAACACCAGTTGCATTAAATTGACTATAAACTTAGAAAAACAAGATTATATTTGTAGAGATGAACCTGTAACACAAATAAACTAAAATATAATGTTATAGCTTGATCATAATCTTTAATAATAATTAGGTCCAGGCTATAAACAAACTGTATGCTATATTTTATGTATAAAAATTTTCGTCAGGGTCTGGCCCCGTGGCCGAGCGGTTAAGTTCGCGCGCTCCGCTGCAGGCGGCCCAGTGTTTCGTTGGTTCGAATCCTGGGCGCAGACATGACACTGCTCATCAAACCACGCTGAGGCAGCGTCCCACATACCACAACTAGAAGGACCCACAACGAAGAATATACAACTATGTACCGGGGGGGTTTGGGGGAGAAAAAGGAAAAAATAAAAATAAAAAAAAATTTTTCGTCAAAGGAGCGATTTAATGAAATTTTCATCAAAGCAAAGCATGCCTGGGATTGGGATAGAGAAATCCGAAGGACATTGGTTTGCTGTGGGTAGGAATAGTTCACATGACTTCCTTAGAATCTAGGTGAACTGGAACAAAACGTTTCTCCCTCTTGTGCTCTATTTATAAAATGACATCCTGACTGCTAGTGGGATTTCCAGGTGCCTAAATACTGGGAAAAGAAAACCTTTTTAGAACTCAAACATTTCAGTTACTGAAAAGGAAAAACATTGGCCCTTTAGTTCTCCCATTTTCATTTTCCCCTGATTCAACACACTTTGTAATGACTAAGGAAAAAAAAAAAAAAAGCCCTTAATCCTAAAGGCTGAGAAATAGATTTGGATTATAGTGAATCAATTCATGTTTGCTTTTTTTTATCTTTTTTTAAAGATTTTTTTTTCCTTTTTCTCTCCAAAGCCCCCCAGTACATAGCTGTATTTTCTTCATTGTGGGTCCTCCTAGTTGTGGCATGTGGGACGCTGCCTCAGCGTGGTTTGATGAGCAGTGCTATGTCCGCGCCCAGGATTCAAACCAACGAAACACTGGGCCGCCTGCAGCGGAGCGCGAGAACTTAATCACTTGGTCACGGGGCCAGCCCCTCAATTCATGTTTTGACCCAAGAAAGTTCTGCATAAATGAACAGCTACCAAAAATGACTTCTCTTTTTCTCTCGTATTCTTCAATGTCCTTTCAGGGGTTTATTTGATTTGTTCTCCCAGTTTGTTGGCACAGTCCTTAGAAAGCTTTGCAAACAATGGACATTGTCCAGCTGTGCATGGGGGCGATATGAACGATGTTGCTATGTGGAAATAAACTAATAATAGTTTACTGCATTGAGAAGCATGCAATTAATTTTTCTAAGAAAATGGAGGAGCCAGTCTGAAACCTTCCCGACCAGGTGAAAGCTTTTCTGAATAGTTCATAAGAACCGGAAATCAAATCACATGAATGTGCTTATCTTATAACTTCAGTACACCTTTTAAGAAATAATGGACGCTCAAAACTGCATTGTGTTTCTTGGAATTAGTGATATTAAACTTCTCCTAGCTACTCAACAGTTGTCTTCCTTACATGCCTATTCTTTCACACATTTAACAAATATCTATCAAAAAACACTTGTCCTCAGCGCAAGTCAGAGCTTGAAGATCGGGTGTGAATGGTTAAAGGCGTGCTGCTCAGTTTCTGCTGATAACTAGGCACAGAATGGTACACACGGAGTGAGTCGTGACAACAAGCAAAGGAGCAGCATTTTACTTAGAGACTGAATAACAATCCAGTTGACACTCTCACAAATGTATCAATATGTGGCCCAATTTTCCACTAAAGAGCCTCAGAGATTAGAATGAGAATTGAGAAATGAACAGAACAGAGACCCAGAACGGTTAGATCATGAAGATTAAGAAGTCACCCCTGGGAGGGCCAGCCCACAGGCATAGTGGTTAGGTTCCTGCGCTCCGATTCAGCAGCCCAGGATTCATGGGTTCGGATCCTGTGCACCACTTGTCAAGCCATGCTGCAGTGGTGTCCCACATACAGAATGGAGGAAGATTGGCACAGATGTAAGCTCAGGGACCATCTTCCTCACCAAAAAAAAAAAAAAAAAAGAAGTCACTCTTAGGTGAATAGAAAGGTTAGCATTTTGTTAAAGCATTACAGAGAAGTAAGGCATTGATAGAAACTAATTGATCAAGATACAAGAAAGTAAATTTTGAGCCTTTGGAAATATCAGATTTTGTGTCATTTGCAAATGGAAAATATAAATAAGAATATCAGAAACACTTCATGTTGGTGTGGGCCAAAGATTGTAAGCTATCCAGAAATCATCAGCACGTGTTGAAAGGAGAGGATTTTACACCAGGCAATAACATGGGCTAAAAAATTTATTCACTTCTAGCAAAAGAAGAAGATACAAGCTTCTGTACGGATTGTATGTATGTGCCCCTATATTAACATATAAACTAGGTACTTCATATTTTTAACTAATTTGAATACAACTCAACCAGTTTGATCAACGGGAAGGAGATCTCAGAGCATCCCAAATCACAGTTAGTTTGGAATAAATTCGTAGTTTTGAGAGGCAGATTGATTGTGACATTGTGACTTCCTCAGTCCTGGTTATGCTTAGACTGTAGCTGGATCTCTTATATGTGCCTGGTGGTGTGGGCAGGTGTGGGGCATGGGCACAACGTACCCACTGACATATGGTATACACTCCATAAATGGTAGTTATACAAAATGTATTTGAAGCTGATTTTTTATAACTATATGGAATCATATGACCTATGGATCAACATTCTATCTGTCCACAGTCTTTATCTGCTCATTTACATTTTTGAAGCTCCTAGTATTACACTTGAAACTTTTTTTATTATTTTATATTTCTTTTTTAAACATTATTTTATTAAGGCCCTATTGGCTTATAACATTGTATAATTTCAGGTGTACATTATTATATATCACTTTCTGTTTAGACTGCATTGTGTTGACCACCAATAGTCTAGTTTCCATCCATCATCATACATGTGTGCCCCTTACCCCTTTTGCCCTTCCCCAACCCCCTTCCCTCTGGTAACGACCCATCTATTCTCTTTATCTATGTGTGTGTTTCTTTACCTTTCACATATGAGTGAAATCATACAGCATTTGCCTTTCTCTGTCTGACTTACTTTGCTTAGCATAAAACCTTTAAGATCCAACCATGATGCAAATGGCACAATTCTTTTCCTTTTTATGGCTGCATAGTATTCCATTGTGTGTGTGTATATATACACCATTGTGTATGTGTATATATATATATATATATATATATACACACCACATCTTTTTTGTTTTACTTTTTCTTTATGTGTATGTATCATTTTTATTCAAGAATGTGTTTATTCAAGAATCAAACTAAATATTACTTTTTCTTTATGTGTATGTATTTGCTTTACAAATAGCTACGGGGTTATTAAAACATACACACTTATTAAGGTGTCTGAACCTAATAACTTAATAAACGGAACTACTAGGTATTTCTTTTGTCCCAGGGGTATTGTGAAAAAACATTTTAAGGCACTAATGGTACCACAAACCAAACCCTGAACTAGCACAATGTCTATTGATTAAAAAATTGAACGCTTTATTTTTTTTCAATTATTTTATTGAGGTCATAATGGTTTATAACATTGTGTAATTTCAGGTGTATATTATTATTTATCAGTTTCTGTATAGACTGCATTGTGCTCATGACCAATAGTCTAACTTTTATCCTTCACTGTATACATGTGCCCCTTTATCCCTTTTGCCCACCCCCAGCCCCAATCCCTTCTGGTAACCACTGAACTGTTCTCTTTATCCATTCATTTGTTTATCTTCCACATATGAGTGAAGTCCTGTGGTGTTTGCCTTTCTCTGTCTGGCTTATTTTGCTTAACATCATACCCTCAAGGTCCATCCATATTGTTGCAAATGGGACCATATTGTCTTTCTTATGGTTGAGTAGTATTCCACTGTATATATAGACCAGATCTTCTTTATCTGTTCATCTGTTGATGGGCACTTGGGTTGCTTCCAAGTCTTGGCTATTATGAATAATGCTGCAATGAACATAGGGGTGTATAAATTATTTCAAATGATGTTTTCATGTTCTTTGGATAAATATGCAGAAGTGGAATCACTGAATATGTGGTACTTCTTAAAGTATTTTATTTTAGGCTATTTTTTTGGAATGAAAAGTTACCTCCAATTTTTTATTGTATTAAAAATGTCGCACAAATATTAGTGAGAAAAGAAATGAACTAAGATTCAATTTCTTGAATGTTTTGTTTTTCAAATTTCGTATTGACTTTTCTAAAAAAAATTAAGACTTTATTCTTTAGAGTAGTTTTAGGTTTACAACAAAATTGAGAGAGAGGTACAGAGATTTCTCATATACTCTCTGCTCCCACACATGCATAGCCTCCCTCATTATCAACATCACTCATTAGAATGGTATGTTTTTGTTTGTTTGTTTGTTTTATCAAGGATGAACCTACGTGGGCACATCATAATCACCCATAATCATCCATGGTCTACCTTAGAGTTCACTCTTGGTGTTGTACATTCTATAGGTTTGAATGAATGTACAATGACATGCATCCATCATTAGAATATCATACAGATGATTATCACTGCCCTAAAAATCCTCTTGGCTCTGTTCATCTCTCTACCCTCCCCACCCTTGGAAATCACTGATATTTTTATTATCTCCATAGTTTTGCCCTTTCCAAAATGTCCTGTAGTTGAAATCATACAGTATCTAGACTTTTCAGGTTGGCTTCTTTCACTTAGCAATATGCATTTAAGGTTCCTCTGGTCTTTCATGCCTTGATAGCTCATTTCTTTTTAGTGCTGATGAATATTTTTAAAGTGAGAAATATGAAAAATAATCTCAGATATCCATAGTGTAACTAAAGAGAAATAAAATGAGTAGTCTTAATGGAAAGGGATAGGAGTAAGAAATCTTGAAAAGCTTGCTGATCATTGTAGAAAACTGACTCAAACAAAATAAGCTTTTCAGCAATTACATCAACAGAGCCCATTTAAGCTCAAAGAAAAATCACAGATTGACACACATTCAAGATGGGAATGACCTCTGAGGTCACACTGTCCATTCTTGGGCTATTGAAGATTGTGCTCTACTTTGCTTCACAATTTATTTTTCCCATCTGGTTTATCGCATCAGACAGCGTGAACAGACACAGGAGAAAACGGCCTTCAGAGAGCACAAGTAACACCATGCTTAGCCCCACAAGGTCAGCTCAGTGAAGATTCCATATAAATTGCCACCAAATCATTCATTGGCTGCAGAAGAGTCACAGAGAGATGGTGTCCTCAGAGATGCCCAGTGTCTTCATAGACAGGACTGATTTTTCATCCATGACTTTCACAAAGCTTAGATAAGAACACTCACTAAGCAAGGAAAATTTTAATTTTGGGAAAATAAATTGAGAAAGATGGATGTATGCCCAGTTCTAGTATTTCTTTACCTCCTCCTTAGTCTTGAGTAACACTTTTTACTAAGTTTTATAGTTTTCTGGATGATACGGGACCTCAGTAAGTGTCTTCTTATGACAATGACTTTCTCAATATTACCAGTGTAATTTTCCCATAGGATCATTTTGCTACCCTATTTCTGTGAAATCCTCCTTAATCTCCTGGAGGAATTGTCATTATATCCTTGTAGAGTACAGTATATGTGATAGAATGAGTATGGATTTTAGAGTCAGCTCAAGTCTCAGCTCACTCACTTATTTTGGTGTCACCTTGAGTCATTTAGTGTATCTAGGCCTAAGTTCTCCTTTTATCATCCTGCATCAAATGGCCAGTCTTGTCTTCTAATCAATCCTAAATGATTTTTGGCATAACTATAGTTTAAAAAATCTTTAAATATGCATGACCTTCTGGTCCTTGCTGGACTAATAATGCACTAGACTCCATGCTCCCTGCCTCCAATATCATCTTCTTATGATCTTCCTGAGATATTCTAGGAAAAACCAAAACTTCTATATCTGACTTACTAATGTACCGCATTAAAATTAACAGTGACATTTTTATATTTTCAAGTACTACCACTGTTTTTAAATACTGTTATCCAAGAATAATCCCAATAGCAAGAAATAAGCAAAACCATAACTTCTCTGAAATCAAAATAAAACTATGAGAGGTATCTGGGTTGAAAAAGAAATGGCAAACATCAAAATATGCTGAAAGACTCCATAACACACTCAATATTAGTCATTATAAGCACTGTCTAAAGTCCATTCCACTGAAAACATTTGAGATGTCATCCACGTTACATTAAAAATGTATTCTGGTCAATTAATCCTAGGAAAAATTGGTTGGACAACATTATAAAGATTTGATTTTTGTTGTTTTGTTTATTGCATGACTCCTAGAATCTTTAACACATCAATATCCTGTGAGTCTCAAGAGGAAGAGATGGCACACAGTGTTTCCCAAACTTGTTGTGTCAAAGAACTCCTATACAAACAAATAGTGCACAGGTCTAGTGCTTAGAGGAGCACATTTTGGAGAATACTGGATAAATAACTCTGTCCAAAAATATTACTGCCTGGAAGACATTGCTCACACTATTAAGCAAAAAGGGGTCCATTTTCAATTATAGCTCTAAGAAAAAGGGGTGCTTCTAGACAGAAAGGACCTTAAATCCCGTTATGTGGGCCAAGAACATGGAATCCACTAGCACCAGGGGAGAATCTCTACTCCTGTAGAGAAAATGCAGCCCCTGCAGTTTAGAGAGATGACTTTTCTAGTAGAGGCAGACACTGCAACAGCACGATGCTATTACTGAAGCCAGGCACCTGAGTGTTACTGTAGATATTCAATAAGAACATGATTGTGTTTTGACCTTGCTCCCAACACAGACACAGAAGAATCTTGTCAATTTGCTGTTTTCTTTTTTAAATTGAGGAGTGACTCAAGTCTCAAGGATTTGTGAGCTTGTTTTGCAGAAGGAAGAGAATGCCTTTGGGGAGGTTGCAATCCTGGATGGCTGGCCCAGTGATGCCCAGAAGTCAGATTGCCCAGGGGCTTATCAGGAGTGACCACTTTGTTTCTTGCAGCTCCTCCTGCCAAGCCCCTTGGCTCTATAAAGCCCCTGCCTTCTGTTCTTGGGGAGGAAGCTTTGAGTGAACTCAGGCTCCTGCCTTCTCATCTTGACCAATTCGAATAAATCTTTCTCCATCTCCAAGCACCGATGTCTCAGTGTTTGTCTTGCTGCGCATTGGGCACATGAATTTGAGATTACAAGTTCAGTATCATTACCAGGAATAATAAATATTGGGAACTGTTTGCAGTAAGATCCCTAAAGGAAAGAGTGCGCTTTCAAATATAGAGCAGAGCATAAGACACAAGAGCACACAGTCTCTGTGTCAGCTACACACACAGATTTAGACTCAAATGAAAGTAATTCTTTATCCATCGTGGATAAGACATGCTGGAGACACATGTCAGCTCCCACTATAAGTTGTTGTTTTAGTTCGTGTACGTTATTTGAGTAGGCTTGTTTATATATTTCTTAATACAAAATGTGGATTCAAACATTCTTATAAATTCTTAGACAATTTTCATACAATATAAAGTTAAACACCCTCTAGAAATTGCCATAATATAGAGATGCTGGATGCTGTTAATCTTACTTGGTTAGTACCTGCAAGCATCTTGAAACCTGAATGTGCAAAAACTCATAGAGCCTCTACAGAATTCTGTCTGCATTCCTAAACATTGCAATGAACACAATGTATTCCTAAACGCAATTAAATGTGCTTTGAAATCACATTTCTCATCTGAAAAAGATAATGTATAAAAGTTTAAGTGACTTTGACATTTCTTTCCCTCTATAATCTGTGAAATATACTAGAATAGAAACTTCATGACGCCATGGATCTTTGCTGTGCTCGCTAACTGTTCCAAATAACTAGAACAGAGGTATTCAGGAAGTTTTGATGAATGGATGTCAGTAAAATTTCAGTTATGTGCTTAATAGTAAGTAAAACAGAGACACACACACTTCCACAGTCAGACAGCTGAGGAATTCCTGCTTTGCAGGATCCTTATCTGCTAGGTCTCCAAATACGCACATGCAGTCATAAGCCTACATTAAATGTTTAGTAATTTGGGGAAGGTGCCAAACATGATTTATGAAAAAAAAAGTATTTTCTTCCAGAGAAGACTCTTCATATTTGCTCATATTCAAGCTTAGATCATCTCATTAAATATTATAAACTTAGGTAAGTTTCTTGTAAATGCAAAAGGCAATTAACAAATGTTATTTAGTGAACTGATGACAATTGTTATACAGCACAGGAAACTGTTAATGTAGAGAAATTCAACACTCTCTATGAGCCTCACAGAAGAGGTGATCTCCAGAGTTATCAATTCAAAATGTTATTCTGTCTCATGTGAATTTAATTTGTTGGTGGACAAGAAGGACCCAGAGTGGGTAGAGGAAATGTCTTCCTCCCCTACAGTTATTTTGCATCAACATACTTAAAAGTCTCTACTTATTTTACTTGAACTGGACTTGACTCAACATCAATCTGAAAGATGGAAAAATTCTATAAGAAATCCACCTGAAAAAATAATTTCTGCATGTGCTATAAATAATATCACCACAAACATAAACACGTTTTCCCTCTCGGGATACTGCAATTAATTAGATGATTTTTAAAGTTCACTTTTTACATTAGTTACAAATTAGTCTTATGAGTATAGTAGGAAAATGTTAATTGAAAAAACAGAAAGAATCTTTCACTTCTAAGAGATTTTTGGCCTTCAAAGGAGCCCAGACAGACCGGAAGTCAGAGGCTTTAACCCTTCCTATATAAATCTTTAGGTCCCTGGGAAAAGTGCCAAAGATAACTCAGAATCCTTATATTTATGCCAGTGCAAACATCCTTCATATTTTTACATTTTAAGCTTAAGTAGTCACTGGTAATAACCATCTCACTCTCCAAAAGAACCTCATAAACCTAGAGAAAATTAATAAATACTAATTGATGAAATAATCCAATCATCAAAGAGGACAGGAATCTCTTAACCAAAAGCAAAACAAAGACACAACTGGGCTTTAAAATCCTGGGTTACTGAGGTGAAGAAAATCACTAAATTAGAGAATCTCATGATTGATAGGGCCCTTGGATATGATCCAGTCTACCTTCAGTGAAATGCTTCAGTCCTGCCTCTGATATAACTACGTCTATTTATAAACACTCAGCATCCATTTTACAGTGGTAAGATGATCACAGAAAACACAAGCAAAAAAGAGGGAAAGCACATATGAAAGACACGTCAGAGGACAAAGCCAGTGATCTCGAGCAGTGTGCAAAGGGGTGCTTTAACACCACTGTTTGCAGAGGCCTTTGGTTAAGGAATTGACCTACCCATTCTTTTCAGCATCTAAGACTGACTTTCCATTCCCAATGTTCATTTGAACATATGAAATGAGTGAACATACTTCAGAAAATTCGGTTTATAGGATGGGATACTAATATATTATTTTTCTAAAGAGATAACTTTCAAATAAAAATGAATCTTGGAAAGTCTATCAGAAAACATTTTGCAAAAACTAAGAGACAATTCTTAAACGTACTTTTCTGAGCCAGGAAATCATCCAGCCACACACACACACACATGCACGCACGTGCGCCTGCAGACACATATTTCATTAGTGTATTGTGAGAGTTCTACAGAATAATAAAACCATTTGGTTAAGAAGAAAATTAAATTAAAAGCACTATAAAAAACTACCATTTAAAACAGCTGTGGCAGGTACTAAAAACATGGAAGTATAATTAATCATGGCCTTTTTCTTTATCCTCTGACTTCCAGTAGAATATATATCTTGGCACTTACTGGCTTCTAGGTCATTTTAAAGCAATAACAAATGTTAATGGGTAAAGAGAATTAAAAGAAGCAAAAAAAAAAAGTCCTAGATAAATTGAAACATATATAAAACAAAAAAAACGCATTGCCAGTGTTAGCAGACTAGAGATGGACATAAATCTTATATCCAACTTTAGTCATTCTAATACAACTAATGTATAATACACCTAATATATATATGTCATATATAATAATATATACTGTATAATAATATAAAAAATATATAACAACTAATTATATATATATGTCCAATTTCTTTAGTTGCTCACTTCTGCCAATACTGGAAATCCATTATATATATATATATATATACATATATATATATACACACACGTATATGTATAACTTTTTTAGTAATCCTAATGTGACTAATATATATGTCGTATATAATAATAACTACAATGATTAATTTTCTACATGTATGTGTGTGTGTGGGTGTGTGGGTGTGTATATATACATATATATCTCCAATTTCTTTAGTTGTTCTCTCTGCCAATACAGTCATGTTTCACTTAATGCTGGGGACACATTCTATGAATGCATTGTTAGGTGATTTCATCATTGTGCAAACATCCTAAAGTGCACTTACACAAACCTAGATGGTATAGCCCACTACATGTCTAGGCTATATGGTACCAACCTTACGGGATTACTGCCATATAAGTGGTTCATCACTGAAATGACGTTGCATGGTCCATGACTGCACTGAAAGTGCTTTTTTTTCTTGTTTACTTGTATGCTTGTAAATTTATCTAGGAATATTTTTGCATCTTTAAGTTCTCTTTATTCATTAACACTTATTATTGCTTTAAAATAACCTAGGAGAAAGTAAGTGCAAAAAGAAATAAGTATTCTACTGGAAGTCAGAGGGTTAAGAAGGAGGCCATGAATAATTATACTTTAATATTTTTAGTACTTGTCACAATTGCTTTGAGTGGTCGTTTTGTGCAGAGTGTATAGTATCTAGCTAGTTATATATTTTGAATGAGTCACAGACAGAGATAATAGGACAGGAAATAATTACCCCAAGAAAGATAAAGGTCAAAATCCAGAAAGACAAGTCTTGAATTTGAGGCTACATCTGTCCTGGGTGTTTTGTTGTCAATCTAAAGTGGTGGCTGAAAGACGGAGCACTGCTTCGCACAGCCCCAAGGATGAGGAGACACAAGTTTCAACCCACTGCAGGGGCCGGGATTGCACTTCTTTCCCACAGTGTGAGTTGGAACACAAGAGGTTGCATCCCAGGAGTTAGGGCAAAATTTGTTAAAAAACAAACAAACAATAATAAAAAAAACTATCTCTTACAAGGAATACAATCCAACGTAGAGACATATGGTCAACTCAGTTCTTGAAACTAGAATAAAGTTATCCTTCGTTGCTGGTGCCTAGAGTCACCTGGTAGAAGTCAATGAAATCCTTTCTGGGATAAGCTGTAAACATCCTTGGTTTTGTGTCATTGTCACATACAATCTGTAAATGTCATTTCATGACATGTAATCAAAGATAACCTGGTAAGCAAGGAAACAGGACAAGCCAGACACTTACCATTAAGTAATTAATTTTCCTAGTTAACTGTGTCCTCTTAGGCAATTCCATTTCTGTTTGCTACAAGTCCATCTTCCCATTATCCTTCTGACGCACTGTAACCTGCCTGATATTGTGTATGAAAATGTTAATAAAATGCAGCTTGTTTGGGAGATAAAAGCACATTTCTGTCAGTATATGAAGGGAAGCCTGGCACCCAGGTAAACCCCAGTTGGGGATGTGAGGTGGATGGGCAGTGACTTGAATCTACAGGTTGCAACCCATTTAGGAGGTTATTCTGCATGTCAGTGGGAGTTCAAAATAAGCCTTCGGGGCTGGCCCCGTAGTCGAGTGGTTAAGTTTGCGCGCTCCGCTGCAGGCGGCCCAGTGTTTCGTTGGTTCGAATCCTGGGCGCGGACATGGCACTGCTCATCAGACCACGCTGAGGCAGCGTCCCACATGCCACAACCAGAAGAACCCACAACGAAGAGTGCACAACTATGTACCGGGGGGCTTTGGGGAGAAAAGGAAAAAATAAAATCTTTAACAACAACAAAAAAAAATAAGCCTTCCTTTTGCCACAACTTACAGAAATTGCATAATTCAATGCAAAGAGAACAGAGCATGCAGTCCTGGAATAAATCTTATGTATCAAGTAAACAGCTAAAGAGAGAGATCAATAAGAGCTTATCAGCATGTACTGGAAGGAAATGCAATTCTTAAAAATATCATAGGCACATATTATAATAGGGGATAAAGAAAAAGATACCTGTATTTTACTAAGAGGATAAGGGTCCTGATATAAGAAAACGACATTCCAGCCAAATGTGAAAGAACAAACACATAGTGAAAGTGGAAAAGAAACATCAAAGCCTGGAGTTCACAAGGAGGATTCCAGACTAAACAAGAAGAGGAAATCTCCTAGTCACAGTGGATATTTTTCACAAAATTTTATTGATAAAAGTATCAGAAGTCTATATCTCTAATTTTCATAATGTTCTTAGTGTTAATATCAATATTAAATTACTTTAGGAAAAACAGAAGAAACTTATAACAATATATTTTTAATATCACCCATCCTTTACATTTTTGCTTTCATAGTTTACGTATATACACATTACAAACCCAACAATATAATGAAGGAAGCTATCAAGAGTAAATGAGGACACAACTCAAAAACAAAAACACAAACAATGAAATTAAAAAATGAGCAAAGGACTTGAATTCCTCCAAAAGACATAAAAACGACCAATAAGCACATGAAAAGATACTTAACATCATTAATCATTAGGAAAATGTACATCAAAACCACAATGAGATGCCACTTCACACCCATTAGTAAAACAAAACAAAACAAAACAAAAACAGAAAATAACAAGTGTTGGCAAAGATATGGAGAAATTAGAACACTTGTGCACTGTTGGGGGGAATGTAAAATGTTACAGCTGCTATGGAAAAAAGTATGACTGTTCTTCAAAAAATTAAAAATAATATTACCATGTGACCCAGTAATTCCACTTGTGAGTATATAAACAAAGGAACTGAAACCGAAGGCTTGAAGAGACAGTTGAACACTCATGTTCGTAGCAGCATTATTCACAAAAACCACAGGATGGAAAAACCCATGTGTTTATTGATAGATGAATGAATAAATAAAATACGGTATACACATACACTCAACGTATTATTTAGCCTTAAGATGAAAGAAAATTCTGACACATGCTACTATGCTGCAACATGGATGAACCTTGAGGATATTATGTTAAGTGACATAAGCTATGACAATATGTGACTCTATGATTCCACTTACATGAGGTACCTAGAGTAGTGAAATTCATAGAGATAAAAAGTAGAATGGCAGAATGGGGAGTTATTGTCTAATGGGTACAGAGTTTTAGTTTTGCAAGATGAAGAGTTCTGGGGATGGATGATGGTGATGGTTGCACAAGAATGTGAATGCACTTAATGCCACTGAACTGGACACTTAAAAATTGTTCTAAATTTTGTCTATATTTTGCCACATTTTTTTTAAAAAGAGAAGAAGTGAGCACATCTGTGGAGATTAAATTTGGGGTTTCACAGAAGGTGAATACCCGTTCTAAGGCAACTTGATGGAGAAGAAGACAATCCATCTTTACTGCCAGATAGTGCTTCGCACAGGCTGTGCAAAATCTCCACGTGAGGCAGCCCAGGTGACGCTGAAAGATCTCCATATCAGCACTTTAAGCTCATTGCTCCATTAGAAAACCTTCTGACTCATAACGCTGCCCCTATTAGAATGCATTTGTGCTAAACTGTTTTTAATTGGCTCACTGCAGAAGTTAAACATCTGTCAGAGCCCTGCTCACTGGAATATTTCTCTACCTGTGCAATCTACACATTTTACGAATTTCCTATATTCTTGTCAAGGTGACTAGTACTTTCTCAATTTAAAAAAAATCTTTCTAATTCAAATATTATGAAAGCATATTTCTTATCTGAAAAACTAATACATTCAAGAGGAATAAAAAAATAGAAAATTGTAAAAGTAATCAGGAAACACATCTCTGTAACTTTTAACAATTCTTTTGAATCAGGCCGTCATCATCCTGCATTACTGAAATTACTTCTAGTGATTTTGAACAATAATTAAAAAAACAATTCACATTAAAGTGATGTGACTATTTCTTCCTTCTGGAAAACAATCACAAAGGAATAATATTCTTATTCTCAGATAAAAAGAATATTTAAACTAATTTTATCATTTTTATTATCAGAAATTTGAATAACATCACTTAAATCATAAAAACAGTGATAAAGAATAAAACTAACACATCTTTTTGTGTTTAGCCCCATATTGTGATCTTTCTTTCAAAATCACACAGCTTCAGCAGTAAAAGATAATTAAATAGTGAGTCTTGGAAGCCAAAAAGTGACTGTCAGACTTTAGTCCATTTTTTAATAGCTTCAATAATATAATTAAGTAAATGTATACATTAGTTGTAACTATGCAAACAATGCATGCAATTTTTATCTGCTAAGCAAGAGAATGGGTCCAAAATCCTGTATGACCACTTTACAAAATGCAACATATTTTTCAGGAAAAAAAATTGTTGAACTTCTTCCAAGTACAAAGTAATATAAATCTTATTCACTTAATGAACCTTTTATTAGAAGCTCTTGGAGGAAGCGTGGACTCCATTCATAGATTCTTGGTTGCCCCATGGCCTTGCTTCCTCTATTGTGTGACTGCATAATGTAGGTAGGTAATCAAGTGTCATTCATTTATTTTAACTTGTAGGAAACAAATCTTCAACTATTTAAGCTACTACACTGTCACGAATGAAAGTAGTTACATAGATGGAATAATAATAAAATAATTATGTATTCAGCATATAAATCAGTAATTCTCAACTTATTTTGGGCCCTGGACTCTTGATAATCTGATAAAAACTACAATTTTTCTCCTGAGAATGCATGTATATGCACATAAGACAGATACATGAATGAGAAAAACAAATCTGGCTACTGATGTTCTGCTCCTTGAATTAGAGCAGAAAGAATGTTAATCAACAAGTAAGCAACTGAATAAGCTGGTAAGATATTTTCAAAAAATGAAAGTTCTATAAACAAAAGAGAAGGAGGTGATAGAGAATGGCTGTGGTGGAGTTTACTTTAGATCAAGTGATTGGTGGGGTTGGTTAGAAGATGATGTTTGAGCTAAGATCTGATAGAGGGAAAGCCAGCTATCATGTTGTGATATAATAAGGAACATATATTTTGGTCTTTGTCATCAGCTCCTGGCTAGAGATCCTAAAACCTTTGTAATTCCCTAAGCAATAAAGATGCTAGGAGCATCTTCTGTTCTGATATTTGGTCCTTGACCCTGGTTCCTGACACAGAGCTCCTAAATCCCTTGGAATATTCTGGGTAATACTAGCATCTTTTGCTCTAATGAAGTGACTCTTGGGGGCCTTTTGGATAGCTTCAGGATGAGGGCTGGTCACGAGAAAGACCAAACCATGATTAAAAACGTGAAACTTTCACCTCCACTCCCCGTCCTCTGGGGAGTGGAAAGGGTCAGGAGATTGAGATAATCGATCATATCTACATGATAAAGCTTTCATAAAATCCTTGAACTGTGAGGTTTGGAGAGCTTGCTTGCTGGTGAATACAACTATGTGCCAGGAGGATGGTGCACCCCGCCTCTAGTGGGACAGAAGCGCCTGTGATTGGGACTCTCCTACTTCTCACGCTATGTACCTCTTCATCTGGCTGTTCATTTGTATCCATTAAAATACCCTTTGCAATGGATTAAAGACTTGAATGTAAGACCTGAAGCCATGAAACTTCTAGAAGAAAAAATAGGCAATATGCTCTTTGACATCAGTCTTAGCAGCATATTTTCAAGTACCATGTCTGACTGGGCAAGGGAAACAAAAGAAAAAATGAACAAATGAGACTACATCAAACTACAAAGCTTCTGCACAGCAAAAGAAACCATCAACAAAACAAAAAGACAACCTAACAATTGGGAGAAGATATTTGCAAACCGTATATCAGATAAGGTGTTAATATCCAAAATATACAAAGAACTCATATGTCTCAACAACAAAAAAACACAACCCAATTAAAAAATGGGCAAAAGATCTGAACAAAGATTTCTCTAAAGAAGATATAGGGATGGCCAACACGTACATGAAAAGATGTTTAACGTCATTAGCTATCTGGGAAATGCAAATCAAAACTACAATGAGGTATCACTTCACTCCGGTCAGAATGACTATAATTAACAGACAGGAAACAACAAATGTTGGAGAGAGTGTGGAGAGAAGGGAACCCTCGTACACTGCTGGTCGGAGTACAAACTGGTGTAGCCACTATGGAAAGAAGTATGGAGTTTCCTCAGAAAATTAAGAATAGATCTACCATATGATCCAGCTATTCTACTGCTGGGTATTTATCCAAAGAACTTGAAAATGCAAAGACATAAAGATATGTGCACCCCTATGTTCACAGCAGTATTATTCACAATATCCGAGACTTGGAAGCAACCTAGGTGCCAGTCAAGGGACGAATAGACAAGGAAGATGTGGTATATATAGCAAGGGAATACTACTCAGCCATAAGAAATGATGAAATCTGGCCATTTGTGACAACATGGATGGATCTTGAGGGTAATATGCTAAGTGAAATAAGTCAGAGGGAGAAAGTTACGTACTGTATGAGCTCACTTATATGTAGAAGATAAAAACAACAGCAAACAAACACACAGCAACAGACATTGGATTGGTGGTTACCAGAAGGGAAGATGGGAGGGAGGAGGGCAAAAGGGGTGATTAGGCTCACATGTGTGGTGATGGATTATGATTAGTCTTTGGGTGGTGAACATGATGTCATCTACACAGAAATCAAAATATATTATGATAAAAAATAAAATAAAATTGAAAACTAAAATAAAATACTCTTTGTAATAAATCAGCAACAGTAAGTGTTTTCGTGGGTTCTGTGAGCTGCTCTAGCAAATGGTCTAACCTGAGGAGTGAGTCATGAGAGCCCTGATTTATAACCTAGTTGGCCAGGTGACAACCTGGATTTGTGGCAGGTGTCTGAGTCAGGGGCAGTCTCGAGGGACTGAGCCCTTAACCTGACTGTGCTAACTCCAGGTAGATAGTGTTAGAACTGAATTGAATTGTAGGGACTCAGGTGGTGTCAGACTATTGGTCAGTGTGGGGTAGAGCACACACATCTGGTGTCAAAAGTGATGTGAGTATGAGAGTAAGGAATAACACATGAGTTTTCACAAATGTCAGCCATGCACAGATATTGCAAAAGAGTCCAGGCCGAGAGAACAGCAAGTGCAGAAACTCGGGGTCAGGCAGGCCCATTTCAGGTACAGAAAGAAAGCCAGCGTAACTGCACATGTTAGCCACAAGAGCACAGGGTCAAAGCGAGGCCAGGCAGCAGCAGAAGTCAACTCATAAAATGTCAGCATAAAAAGTTTGCTTCTTGGGAATCTGAACTATGTAACAGTAAAGTAATGGACCTGTTAGCAGTGGGCCCTGAAGTTAAAAAGTCCCTCTCTTGTGAGTTTTCATGAGAACCAGGGGCAAACTCGAAACACTAATGAACAGAAGGAGCTGATCAGAGAGCAAAGAGAAGGCACTGGACACCCATGAGCACAAAGACCCCGTGCAATCCCAGCCAAGGTACAAATGGAAGAAAGGGTATGGGGAGCATATTCCTAGATCTACCCTGAGTCCTGCCAAATTGTGTTTTCCACTTCTAATTAGCATGTGTCCTTATGAGAACAAATATTCGCTTCCTTGATTTCAAATGAGTGAATCTGTAAGGAAGGACAGAGAAGACAAGACAGGAGTGAGAAGGGGCATTTCAACACTGAGAGGGTTGGGCAGAGGGTGAAGAGACAAGAGATGTTGTGAAGAAACCACCAGAGAGAAAGCTATGAAAACGTTTTGCTGTGGCAGCCAAGAGAAAACAACATTATTGAAAAAAATAAAGGCTTAAATTATTAAACACTTGATGTTCCTATATGGAGAACAAACAAACTGGAGGTATTTAGAAGATGAGAGAAGAAATAACTGGAGAGAAAATACTAAAGGAGAGAGATTTGCACCACGACCTGAAATGAGCCCTTCGACATTCCCCAAGCTGCGTGGACTGGGGATTATATGGGGATTACAGTGAGAGAACCGACTGTTTATTGATTACAGACTTTGACCAGACATTGTGCACTGCCACCAGTTGAGAACACAGGTCTGGAGACTGAGATACCAGCTGTGTGACCCTGGGCAATTTACTTTCACTTTGTGCTTCCATCTCCTCACTGTCAGGTTAGAGCTTCAGTTCCTATCTTGTAGGATTTTGTGAAGTTAAACTGTGTTTAACATGGTACCAAGCACACAGTAAGTACTCCATAAATGTTAGTCATTATTAATGTTATTTTTCTTAACCTTCACAGTAACTCTGTGAGGTAAGTAGTATCATTCTGATTTTATGGATGAAAAAAATGAAGTTCAGGAAAACTTGCTGAAAACTACACTGGTGGCTCAAAGATTAATCTCTAGGTCCTCCAGTTCAACGGTGCATGGCTTTCCCACTCAGTCTTGTTCCCTAGAGAAGGCTACAGCATCTCCTCAGTCTGCCTTGAGTCAGTACGTGGATACACTTCCAAAATGAGATGAAATTTTTCACTCAAAGAAAATTGCCTAGAATTGCTCCAAGTGGCAATTCCATGTTCTACCAAGTAAGCCAATGAATTGTACAGCTCCATTACAGACCCTGGGGTGGGGGATGCAAAGAAATGAGCAAAATACGAACCCTATGGGTTAACGTTCAAAGCTAAAGTTGGAGAGCAGAGAATTGCTCTCCTCCAAGAGGCATCGCTGTGGTGAATTCACTGCATTTGAGAGTCTGTTCTACAGTCTTTCAAAATTGTGTCAATATCTCAAGAGAAGGTCTACCTCTCAGGGACAAATTAACATTGACCAGGACTCTGAGAACATGTTAAAATCTATGCAACTCTCAAAAGAAACTTCTTTGAAATATTAGATTCACTTATACCAAATTCCCTTATATCTTTACATCAGAGCTTTAAATCAGAGCAACAAAAGTACAGTTTTTATGAATCCACATTATAGTTCATTAATGATCACTCTTTAATAGAAGGAAGATATTTTCGAGCTTACTGAAAACATCTGGATAGCTATACAGGGCCTTTACAATTTGCTCTGATTTATACTTTATGTATCAGGAGACTTCTGAAAAAAAATATCGACAGAATGCTTGAGAGGTCAGTTATATATGATTTTCTTTACAAAACACAAAACCTCATTATGGTCAAAAAAATCTCAAGAACTCTTAAATGATTGCAATGGAGATAAGCACTCTTATAAAAATTTGGCCACATGATCACAAAATAAATTCCAGAATGAAGAAGTCATATGTCTCTAATAATGTTTGGTTGAGGATTCAGCACAGAAGGAAGCCAAAGAACAAAACCACCACAGGGCAATTAATTTTGCACAAAACATTAACGACCCAATTAGTTAAATGTGGAAACCATTTTGCGAATTCTATCTTGATTTAAAAATCAAGGAGTTAGTCAAAATCAAACCCTTTCGGGGCGACAAGCTGTTTCTGGCAGAACGGCAAAAAGCTGCAGACATAGCATGACATCATGAATCATCAATCATTATTGAAGCACACACATACATGAGTATTTTCATGGCCGCAAGAATTGGAGAGAAACTGCAACTCTGATGCTTTCACTTTGTAGGGGTGGGTAGTGGAGAGAGAAAGGAATATTATTCTTTTAAACATCTACTTTGAACTAAGCAATATATCAGACTCTTTAAATGTATCATCTTATTTTTTATATGCTGGATATTTGAAAGTTTTAATGGAAGGAGAACCATCAAACAGACTTTTTCTAAGAAATGAGATGCAGTTAAACATATAATTATTTAATTCAGTAGAAGTTATATAATAATTTATAATATCAGCTATGAAAGGTTGTACTTTTATTCTGAAATATTGGTTGACAGCTTTGGGTATCAGCTAAAACATTAATTTCCTGAAAAGACTATATTTTTTGCAGTTGATTAGAAAGAAAGAAAGAAAGAAAGGGGCTTCTAAATATCAGAAAGTCTCAGAATTTGCTCTAGGATATTAATCTAAGTAATCATTTACAGAAATTTATTTTTAATAGGTATATAGAATAAATTTATTTTTTCTAATTTATCTGTTTCACTGGATCCTGTTCATTGAAAACTCAATAAGAGAAGAAAAAAGCTGATGTTTACATTCCTTTCCAAATACTAGATTTATATAGTTCAAACATGCATGAATCTGTTTTCTTTTTCTTTTATATTGAGATATAAATTGCTATCTCTGAGTTGTCTGGCAATAAAATACTTCCAAAAGCACGGTCTAGAAAATTGAAATAACTCCATGATTATTTTTAGATAGTTTAAAATCATGCAAAAATGGCATATTTTCAAAATATTAGTTAAGAAATCCTATGATTTCCCAGCATCCAACCCTAGGTATCTTCCCAGTTTGGACTTTCATATGCGTGACTGGGTTTTTGAAAGTCTCATCATTTTAGGCATGAGTGGACGAAAAAGAGTGAGAAATGAGAGACACAGCCTAGCACTGTCATGAGCAAAACTAACTAGACTTCCATATGTCTGCAGCCAGTGTAAATCCACAGGATGATTGCATTCACCTGTGCCTTGCCATATAATGCTTTACATTTTCTAAGACAGTTCATGATCCTTCTCTGCCTGATAAGCCTAAGGCAGCCTTTAAGACTCAGTTCAAACCACTATCCTCACTGGTGTATATCTCTCTGTGTTTGTCTATTCCTCCCACTAAGATTTCACATCACTTTGTATAAATTTTTACCTAACAACTCATTTTTATAACAATTATTTGTGTCAAAACCATTTTTTCCCTTCAACTGTCTTACCTGAGGATAGAGACCATCCTCAGTGACTAGCAAAGATACTGGCATACCTCGTAACCAAGAGCTATTTCTTTTAACCATACGAGGATGTGCAGTCACAGGAGAGCATTAAGTGGTGAAATTATTTTTGAGCCTTATGTAACATCATGTTCCCGAACAAAGAGAGAAAACGCCTGTTAACTCATCTTTAATTAGTTACTCCTTCCGCTTCTCTGAACCACTACATATGTCCTTCAGTTGTCCTCAATTATTAGGCCATCCCTTTTTTGCAAAACCAAATTGATGATAAGAAATACTGTAGCATTAGTCATGGGCTCATTTCCAAAAACGCAAAGATAGCAAATTTCCTAAACTTTAAAGAACAGAAAACACAGTGACACATCAAATGTGACAGAACATGAAATATAGTATTAAATAAGAAGAACCGTAGATAATGTAAAACATCAATAATTGCTTTTATTTGTCCCATGAAAACATAACCTTCCCAAGTCTTTTTTCAATATGGAGGACTTCAAAGCAGAGCTAAGGAGGTGTACCACCTGAAGGATAAAATTAACTTCATTACGTCAGACTGTGCTTTCCTCTGTGCTTTTCCTCCAACTGCGAAAAATGGTCCAGGATATCTCTGTTGAGGAATAACTTGTGTCTTTATCTTTCTTCCCATTTCCCTCTTATCTAAACCTACGTATGCTGAGTTTTTTAGAGCTCAGCTCTCCAACTGTAAATGAAACCAATAGGATATGTCTACCTAGGAAAGAAAAAAAGGCTATAGCATTTCATTTGGAGCAATCATGGCTGAGTTCATCAGATTTTGTGGTACAGTCCAGCCATAAAAACTCCAGGCACAGACTATAAAGCAAATGGGATTTAGAGGTCTAGGTCAGAGCTACCAAGGCCAGAGTCCAGAGAGGAAATGAAGTCTGGGTCATGGGGCATCAGCGTTGTGTGGTCTAAGCAAGCTCAATGATGCAAGAAATGGTAGCAAGCAGGAAGAAAAGTAATAATAAAATAAATCAGCCTCAAGTTCCAGTGACACATGAATGCCTGGGAATATTAGTTAAACTTCCATACCAAATATTTTCTCCTCATAAATTAACTTATATATATATATCCAAAACTCTATTAGTTAATTATATAATGATTATATAATTTATATTCCTTTGTATAAATGAGGAAAATGAGATGCAAGAAGCTATGTAACTTATCCAAAAAATAACGGTTAGTAAATGCTACAGTCTAGATTCAAACATGGTAGAGTGTTTCCAGAACCTGTGCAATTTGCCATTATGTATGTCACAACTGGTCTAAATGGTACAAATCTATTCTTATGTGCTCTTCCTATAATTGACAGTGTAAGGTTGGCAACAGGTCCTTGGAAAAATACAGATATTGCCTTATTAGCAAAAAGAGGGGAAGACAGTTTGGAGATGGGGAGAGAATCAGATGTTATAGAGGGGATTTAAAAACCTAACTACCTGATGGAACCAAAAAGAATGCATAATTGACTCTGTTTCCTAACAGACAAGTAGCGTGAAATGGGGCCAACTTCACTACCCTCAGACCTGGGTTCAAAACTGATCTTTTTCAGTTCCTTGAGATCCAGGGAAAGCAGTCCCCTTTAAAATTCCCTTTCTTAAATTTCAAGAGGATAATATCACCTACATTGTAGAGTGGGGAAGATTTATTTAGAATTTATGTTTAATACATTGCAAATTCAACCTTTTCAAGGAAAAATTATGTTTCTTCCTTCAAAGTTGTTGTCATTGTCATAGTTTGTAGTCGTTGTAATAGTTCCATGAAGTGAAATAATAAAGTATCTTAATGTGAACTCTAATTTTCATAAAGATTCAAAGATGTTAACATGGATGTTAAGAGGGAAATGCAAAAAGTAGTCACAAATTTCTTAAATTCCACTGCCCTAAATTTCAAGAACAGAAGAGGAATAGCATTTTACTTGGGTGCTAATTTATTCTAAATAGAAAACAGAGGTAATTATCACTCACATTTATGCAGCCATAGAGTAGAATTCAGACCTAAAACAAATGTCAGAGTCAATACCCTACTTACCAGATGAGGATACTGAAGCCCGGGGAGGTTAACTGACTTCTCGAAAGTCCTGCAGCTGATTAGTAAGGGAGCCAGGGTTTGACTTTGTTTTGTGTCAAGAGTGTGCACGGAAGATGGACAGCTTTCGAATACAGCTAATAGCAGCAGAAGAGAGATAGCAACCCACAAAGAAAAAGATAAAGCAAGAACACACAAAAAACTTCCTTTCGAATGTGGAAATTTTTAGAATGAAATAAGAATGCCCATTTGCTCTAAGGCGCAGAGTCTTCAATAAAGATTATTTTATTCAGAAATGTTCTATAGATCTGACTCAATCATTTTACATATAGAAATAATGTGTACGTTAATTTGGAGGAAAAAAATCAAGTCAGCAGCTAAGCAAACAAAGTCTTCATCGCAGGGATCTACCTACATTGTCTTAAACGTGGAGAGAAGAGGGTGGACAGGATAAAGGAGGGAGAGAGTGAGAGGGAGAAACAGAGAGAGAGAATTTCTGTAGGTGTGTGGAGGGGAGGTGGATAATTTATTTCTCTAAACTACTCACCGTTCCAAAAATACAGTATGTGTTTATACATGAGTGCCGTGGAACAGAGTTCCCTTGCCAAGATGCTAAACCCTTTCAGAAAGAGCTGTCCCTAGTTGTTATTCCACATCCAGCTGAAAATCACCTCCTGTAGGTTGTGTTACTCACCCCTAACTCCCAGGTAAACACTCAAAGGCTATGTATGGGCCTTTTATAATTAACCTGAAAGCTCCCTACACTTATGGCCTCATTTGTCTGAATATAGAAGACACCAAAATCCTTCTAATTAACATATAATCAGCAATATATTTTATGCTATTTTTTTATTGAGTTAATGATAGGTTACAATCTTGTGTGATTTCAGTTGTACATTAATGTTTGTCATTCGTGTTGTAGGTGCACCACTTCACCCTTTGTGCCCACCCCCCACCCCACCTTTCCCCTGGTAGAAACTAATCTGTTCTCTTTGTCCACATTTTTAAATTCCTCATATGAGTGGAGTCATACAGAGATTATCCTTCTCTAACTGGCTTATTTCACTTAACATAATTCCCTCAAGGTCCATCCATGTTGTTGCAAATGGGATGATTTTGTTCTGTTTTGCAGCTGAGTAGTATTCCATTGTATATATATACTACAACTTCTTTATCCATTCATCTGTTGATGGGCACTTAGGTTGCTTCCATGTCTTGGCTATTGTAAATAATGCTGCAATGAACATTGGGGTGCATAGGACTTTTGGAATTGCTGAATTCAAGCTCTTTGGATAGATAGCCAGTAGTGGAGTGGCTGAATCGTATGATAGTTCTATTTTTAATTTTTTGAGGAATCTCCATATTGTTTTCCATAGTGGCTGCACCAATTTGCATTCCCACCAGCAGTGTATGAGGGTTCCATTCTCTCCACAACCTCTCCAACATTTGTTACTATTAGATTTAGATATTTTTGTCATTCTAATGGGTGTAAGGTGATATCTTAGTATAGTTTTGATTTGCATTTCCCTGATGATCAGCGATGATGAAATCTTTTCATATGCCTATTGGTCATCCGTATATCTTCTTTGGAGAAAGGTCTGTTCATGTCTCCAGCCCATTTTTTGATCAGGTTGTTTGATTTTTTGTTGTTGAGTTGTGAGAGTTCTTTATATATTATGCATATTAAGCCTTTGTCAGATATATGACTTGAAAATATTTTTTCCCAGTTAGTGGGTTGTTTTTTTGTTTCAATCCTGTTTTCATTTGCCTTGAAGAAGCTCTTTAGTCTGATGAAGTCCCATTTGTTTAATCTTTCTATTGTTTCCCTTCTCTGAGAAGACATGGTGTCCAAAAAGGTCCTTTTAATACTGATGTCAAAGAGTGTACTGCCTATGTTTTCTTCTAGAAGCCTTATGGTTTCAGGTCTCACCTTTAGGTCTTTGATCCATTTTGAGTTTATTTTGGTGAATGGTGAAAAAGAATGGTCAATTTTCATTCTTTTACATATGGCTTTCCAGTTTTCCCAGCACCATTTGTTGAAAAGACTTTCTTTTCTCCATTGTATGCACTCAGCTCCTTTGTCGAAGATAAGCTGTCCATAGATGTGTGGTTTTATTTCTGGGCTTTCAATTCTGTTCCATTGATCTGTGCACCTGTTTTTGTACCAGTACCATGCTGTTTTGATTACAGTAGCTTTGTAGTAAGTTTTGAAGTCAGGGATTGTGATGCCTCCCGTTTTGTTCTTTTTTCTCAGGATTGCTTTAGCAATTAGGGGTCTTTTGGTGCCCCATATAAATTTTAGGATTCTTTGTTCTAATTCTGTAGAGAGTGTCATTTGGATTCTGATTGGGATAGCATTGAATCTGTAGATTGCTTTGGGTAGAACGGACATTTTAACTATGTTTATTCTTCCAATCCATGTACATGAAATGTCTTTCCATCTCCTTATGTCGTCATCCAATTCTCTCAGAAAGCCCTTGTAATTTTCGTTATATAGGTCCTTCACCTCCTTAGTTAAATTTACACCAAGTTATTTTATTGTTTTTTTGCGATTGTGAATGGTATTGTCTTCTTGAGTTCTTTTTCTGTTAGTTCGTTATTAGACTATAGAAATGCTACTGATTTATGCAAATTGATTTTATACCCTGCAACTTTGCTGTAGTTGTTGATTACTTCTAAGAGTTTTCCAATGGATTATTTGGGGTTTTCTATATATAAGATCATGTCATCTTCAAACAGCGAGAGTTTCACTTCTTCCCTCCCTATTTGGATTCCAATCAGCAATATATTTTATTTTTAGGGTGAAATTGAATATATTAAGCATATACATCATTAACAATCTGTTTGGTTATGACTGCCTGAAAGACCAGGATAGACCCACAGATTCTAACACGATACAGAGCAGCTGCAGAATGTGAAAAAAGGAGAGCTGTGCTGAAGGTAGATGGAATGCCAACATGAATATTCTTCCAAATACACTTGTCTTACATGACATGTTCAATCCATGAACATGTAAAGTCTTGAGTTTTTGATCTACATTCATTTCTAAGCTCTCACTTCTAAGCTTCTAAGAAGCACCTTCACCTACACTTCTCTATATTCCATATTCCATTTCTAGAAGGAAGACAATCTTTCACCTGCTTCAATTTTAGCAAATTCCTCCACTAAAGAACCAGAGAATTTCCTTATCTTTAAAACACAATTCTTCATAATATGTACTTTCCCATTAAAGAGAATTTTCTCTATAGAATTAAAATAAAACAACAAACAAAACAGGGGTTAGGAAGGAAAATATGCAGACTTATTCTACCTTAAAAATTGAGAATTATTTTACAGTTACACAATATTCTTTTATCACTTGGAAATAAGTTGTTACATTCATTCCATTAAAATTTTTGAAGAAAAATTTGGAAGAATAGGAACAAACTATAGGATTCTACACTTTAAACAAAACACACAGAGTTTGCTTGTTGGAAAAACAGCCATCATGAATGCATTTATCAGATATATAAATGTTATTATTTAAAATAGAAGATGTTAGCATCACAGTGGTATGATGGGAAAATACACAAAGTGAATATCAGTGATAGTCGCTAATTAGGATCAAAGTTGCCTTTCACCAAAGTTTTTCTTGACTCCATTTAACTGTTATTAGTTTATGGTATCTAAGTGATGGGCAAAGTCTTTTGGAAGATTTAGCATCTTTTAAAAGAAGAATAAACTGATATAACTATTATTTAAAATGAATCACTTGACATTTTCAGGGGTCTATTGAAAAATATAGAAGTAAAAAAATTAATATAAAGCATCCAATTATGGGTTTTTCTTTTCTGTTTTAACGTGGGCCTGAATATTTCTTTATGAGGAAAATTATTTAGGCCAACGAAAAGTATAATGTTAGCATCTTTGTTTTTAATAATCAAAAAGGATTTTGCTAGAGAGAAAGCTACTTGTCACTGGTAATAAATTAAGTTGTCTAAGAAGTCACAATTTCTCAGTGTTAGAAGGCACCTTATATGTCATCTCATACAAATGATTAGTTTTACAGACAAGGAAACTGAGGACCAGGAAGTTAAGGAATTTGCTGAATTAGACAATAGCAACATTAGTCTCTCATATCACACAGAGTAAAAATACTTCTAATTATGGAAATGCTTTTCTACCATTTTCAGTGTGTGTTCTGCCATACTTCTTCCGCCAGTGGTATATTTAATCTGCATAGCTTGAACCGAAAGTCTTTCTTTTTTCCATTTTCTTATTCATAACAATAAAAATGAGGTTTGAAATTAGAGGAACACAATTTTACCTATATTTTCTTAAATATAGAAATATTTAATATATAAATATTGATTTATATAAATAAGTAACCCTTCAATTGCCTATCAAATGCAGGCGGAGTTTTCTGAAGAAGAGTTTTCTCTTAATGTATTTGTCTTCCAAATAACATTATTTTCTATGACTTTCAGGTAAAAATAAATAGTAGTGTCACACACATACCATTTTCTGAGCTTCAATTTTCAAATGAACTGGTTCCATAAAAATCATTCCAAAAATGAATGACTGTATTTCTTACAAATCAGCCTACATATAGTTTTTTTTTTTTAAAGATTTTATTTTTACCTTTTTCTCCCCAAAGCCCCCCAGTACATAGTTGTGTATTCTTCGTTGTGGGTTCTTCTAGTTGTGGCATGTGGGACGTTGTCTCAGCGTGGTTTGATGAGCAGTGCCATGTCCGCTCCCAGGATTCGAACCAACGAAACACTGGGCTGCCTGCAGCGGAGCGCGCGAACTTAACCACTCGGCCACGGGGCCAGCCCCAGCCTACATATAGTTTTAAAAATACACCAGTGAATCATTACCTGTCTCTTCATTGGCTCCCATCTGGAGTGACATTTATAGCATCTCTCACTTATTAAACTTCCACTCTCTAGCAATTTCAGCCTCCTCTGTGTGGAATTATAGTGATTAATGGCTTCATTCTGACATGAGCCTCAATCGCAATGGAACAAAGTTCATTAGCAGTTAGACTGCGCTCTAAATTTTCAAATCAGTACAGAAATAGAATTAAAGTATCTTTCAAACAAACTTTACTGAAATATATAAAGTTTTATTATATGCAAAATCTAGAGGAACATCGGTTAGCAGCCAACCTACTTAAAAGAAAGATGGCACTTGGAATAATAATTTCTGCCTTCAGATGACAGTCTTGCCGCTTGAAATGTTTGATCTTGTACAATTCCTTTGCTGCCTATATCTTTCAGGTTTATTTATAAAAAGTAAGGATATCAACATTATAATGTGAGATATACAATTAAATGGTATAATTAATGCAATATAAATGTCTTCAAACTATATAAAACCTGACCAGCAAATAAAAGCTACACAATAAATAAAACCTCATTAACCAGTAAGGATCAACAATAAATATGAAATTACTCATTCATCCATGAATGTCTAAAGTACTATATTTACCCTCAGAAGGCTAACTTATAGAAAAGTTCTCAATAAATAATAATTGTTATAAACTAATGAGATAATACCTCCCATCTCATGGGATCAATATTTCAAGACACAGGGTTAGGAATACAGTCCGTCCTCCATATCCGAGGGCTCGGAATCCTTGGATTCAGCCCACCACAGATCAAAAGGCCTACAATGGTTCCACCTGTACTGAACATAGGCATACTGTTTTCTTATCATTATTCCCTAAACAATACAGTATAACAACCATTTGCATAGCACTTATGTTGTATGAGGTATTATAAGTAATCTAGAGATGATTTAAAGGCTACTGGAAGATGTGCCTAATTTATATGCAAATACTATGTCATTTCATATAAGAGACTTGGGTATCCACAGATTTTGGTATCCATGGGGATCCTGGAACCAGTCCTCCTGTGGATACCAAGGGACAATTATAAATGGATCTAGATGTAAATGAGAAAAAAGGGACAAAGGAAAAGAGGGAAATGTATAGCAGATGAGGAGTAGATATTTCCATTGTAGTAAAAGAAAGTAGAGGCAAAATTCCATAACCCTTTAAAATAAATCTTGGACTATTAGGCATTGACAGTTGGCATTTACGTGCAAGAAAGCTAATGTCAGATTAGAGCAATGTGGTAGATACTGATTATCTCTGGCATGATAGTACCATGAAGAGATCTATGGCTATATGGATCCTTGTATGATGTGGAAGGGGTTGGGGTTGGGGATTGCAATTCTCAGACAGAAAGAGAGCCACTTATCTAGAGATGGGCAAGTTGGTAGTTTAGATTACTGCATAAATTTTTTGACTCAGCACTCCCAAAAGTATACACACTGTTGAAAGTATATACTTTCCTCCCCACTGTTAATGGGCTCAGCCATGTGGCTTGTTTGGCCTCATGGTGGGAGGAGTGTGTATTCTCTGCTTAACTCTGGGCATGCCTATTTGACTTGTTTCAGCTAATGAGATATAAGCAGATATGAGGGAAATAGTGTCTTGATGTGTTTGTGCAGTGGACACGTTCAGTGTGCCTGCCTTGACATCATGAGCAGCACTTCCAAATACTGCTGCACCGTCTGCAAGCCAGGAAGAGAGTCTTTACTAGAGACTGAATGCACCAAAACCTTAATCTTGGACTTTTAGCCTCCAGAACAGTGAGAAAATAAATTTATGTTGTTTGAGCCACCTAGTCTATGGTATTTTGTTGTGGCAATCTCAGCAGACTAATACATATGAATATAGGGTCATCTAAAACTATGCACCCAATGAAGATTTGGGTTTCCTAGTAGGAAAAACAAACAAATAAACAAGCAAAAATATGCTGAGCTGTTGAGAGAAGGGAAATGTAACATGAGATGGATGGTAGGAGAAAGCAGCTTTGATTAATTCTGCCTCCTTGTAGCTACAAATGAAGCAGCTATACTTTACGATAATTTTAACTCCTTTTTACCTGCCATCCTCTATGAAGATTACTGATGGTGCCTCACTTTAAAATCTAAACTCAGTTAGCAGTGTAACTGGATAGATGCCATCTCCCCAATACTTGCCCCATTATCCAAGGATTATTCCCAAGGAAAGAAAGAAGGAATGTGTGTAATTCTAATGTCCTTTTAAAAGTATCAGACCTTCTGTAAATAGAGTAATGATATTTTCCAGGAGAAGAGTGAATATCTATGGAACTATCTTAGTAGGACATCCCTAATTACAACTGCTTATGGGAAACAAACCTGAGCTAGCTGATTTATGGGGCCTGGCTTCCTTGAAAATGTCATATAAAATAGATGACCATCTGAGGTATAAATGGAGATGTTTCATGCACTAAAACTGCCCATGTATTTCATTAATAAAGAAGGACCTGCAGGATGTCCCTGAATGTGCCAGACCTTTTCCAGTTTAGACTGTGTCTCCTGATTGTTTGTATCCTTGAAATCATTAGGAAAATATAACACTAGATAAAATCTACAATTTGTGTGACTCTGACTTGACAATCTCGTCTTGCATGTTATCTCACCCCATATTCATTCACCAGCTTATTTGTCCCACCATATGACCCAGGAGATGCATCTCTGTAGACTACATCTGTATCTTTTGGTTGGCCAACAGCTGACACTGACAAGACTTTGGAGTGTAGGGCTAGGAAAAAATCGGGATATTGATACTCACACCTGCCACTGCCATTCTCTTCCTTCCTTGCTTTGGATCTGACAGTGCTATATTTTCAGGTACCACCTCTGTGAGATGGAACTTCTTCTCCAGTTTATTTCCAGGCCCCATTACCCCTATTACCCTCTCTTGCTCTTTAGGCCTAGATGAGGTAATGGTTTCCTGATGTGGCTTAATCTATGGCTGCCTCACATTTTTTGTTTGATATTTTAACCTGTTTACACCTCTGAAGTTGCCCTACATCAAATTTTGGCTGTGACCTCTGTTTCTTGTCAGGTTTCTAACTCCTACATTCATCAATGAAGTTTTCTATGAACTCCAGATTTGTTCCTAGTAATATTATTTTCTTTAGTCTCTACTTTCTACCTAGACTAAAATTTCCTTTAGAGGAAGAATTTTAGCCTGTGTTTTAGCAAAGATTTCAAGCTTTTTGTTTTCAAATAAGTACATCCAGCTATGAGATTATTTGTAAACTATGAAGTTCTTGAAAAAATGACAATGAGCCTAGGATCCACGGAATTGTAGCCAATCGAGCTGGGTGAGCCTGGGGATGTCTGGTTTCCTTTGAGGAATTTTCCTGCTTAAATATTCTACTCTTTATACTTCTATACTTTTGTAAGCAGCATCCTTGAACTTCTTCAACTTTTCTAATTCATAGACTCATAGATTATTAGAACTAGAAGTCACCTTAGAGATAATCCTGTCAATTCCTTGGATTGGCATACAAGGCAACTCTGAACAGGGTTGAGAAGTAATTTGTTTCAAATTCCACAGCTCATGAGCAGCAAAGCCAGGTCTGGTTCTCTTTCTCCCAACATGCTATTTATATCAAGGGGAAAAAGTAATATGAATTCCTGGCTATAAATTGTCCTATACCTAAAATTCTTTTTTGTTTTTCAACTGGATTCTTATTGAATTTCCTTTTTTCTTTTATTTTCCATTTTAATTTTAATTTAGTTTTATTTTTTAAACACTTTTTTATTGTAGTAACATTAGATTATTACATCATATAATTTTCTGGTGTATATCATAATATATTTCAAATTTTGTGTAGATTACATCATGTTCACCACCCAAAGACTAATTATAACCCATCACCATACATGTGGACCTAATCACCCCTTTCACTCTCTTCCCTCCCCCCTTCCCCTCTGGTAACCACCAGTCTAATCTCTGTTGCTGTATGTTTGTTTGTTGTTTTTATCTTCTGCTTATAAGTGAGCTCATACAGTATTTGACTTTCTCCTTCTGACTTATTTCACTTAGCATACATAATACCCTCAAGGTCCATCCATGTTGTCACAAATGGTTGGATTTCATCATTCCTTATGGCTAAGTAGTATTACATTGTATATATGCTTATACCTCTCTGTGGGTCATGGGGCTTGTCATTTTCAGTAGACTTGTGGTCTCAAATAGCCACACAGGGAATTGGACCCATCTTCCAAAGCCTGAAACAATCAGTTGATCCCACTCTTGGGGCCAGCCACGCTCAGCTACTATCCTGAGAGCTGACAATAGTCTTTCAGGCTTGAGGCCTACAGCAATTGTAAGCCCCTGAAACTAGCAACCAGCCACACTGGGGGCCTATTCATTTAACAGAAAAACTGCAATAGGAATGTGCTTTTAGACCTTGCAGCCAACTGTGCTGGGGCTCCCCATGCCTGATAAAGTGACTGAAGTCTCCACAGCAGCCACAAACAGCTGAGCATTAGAACTGGCTGGCGAGGGAGACAGCCTAGCCTCCCTGGGTACCTGCAAAAAGCACAACCTTGCACAAAAGAAGGTCACATGTAACTCATACAGGGGATACTCTTGGAACATTTGGAACTGGTGATGAGAGGGAAGCACACTGCTGGGCCTCATAAGGCATCTCTTACATAAGGCCACCTCTCCAAGATTGGGAGATGTAGCTGACCTACCTAATACACAGAAATAAGCACAGAAAAACAGGCAAAATGAGGAGACAAATGAATACATCCCAAGTAAGGGATAAGGACAAAACTGTAGAAAAAGAGCTAAACAAAACAGAAATAAACAATGTACCTGACAAAGAGTTCAAACAAAAAGTCTTAACAATGCTCACTGATCTTGGGATAAGAATGGATGAACTCAGGGGTAACTTCAATAAAGAATTGGAAAATATGAAAAAAGAGCCAATCGGAGAAGAGGAATACAATACTGGAAATGCAAAATTCACTAGAAGAACACAATAACAGAGTAGGTGATACAGAAAAATGGATCAGCGAGCTTGATGGAAGACTAGAGGAAATCACCCAAGCTGAACGGATAAAAGAAAAAAGAATTAAAAAGAACACAGACAGTTTAAGGGGCCTCTGGGGCACCATCAACTGCACTAACATCTTTATTGCATGTATCCCAGAAGGAGAAGAGAGAGACAAAGGGGCAGGGAGACTATTTGAAGAAATAATAACTGAAAACTTTCCTAATCTAAGGAAGGAAATAGACATCCAAGTACAGGAAGCAGAGAGAGCAACAAACAAGATAAATCCAAAGAGGCCCATACTAACACACATTATAATTAAAGTGTCAAGAACTGGAGATAAAGAGAGAATCCCAAAAGCTGCACTGAAGGCAACAAGTTGCATACAAAGGAAACCATAAGCCTGTGAGCAGACTTGTCAGCAGAAGCCTTACAGGCCAGAAAGGAGAGACACAATATATTTGAAGTCCTGAAAGGAAAAAAACCTACAGCCAAGAACACTCTACTCAGGAAGGTTATCACTCAGAATGGAAGGAGATATAAAGAGTCTCCCAGACAAGCAAAAACTAAAGGAGTTTATCACCAAGAAACCAGCCCTACAATAATTGCTAAATGGGCTTATTTAAGTGGGAGAAAGAAGACCACAAATAGGAATAAGAAAATTATCAAAAAAAAAAAAGAGCAATAAAGTCACTGATAAACGTAAAAATGCAGTAAAGGTAGCAGATCAACCACCTATGAAGATAATATGAAGGTCTAAAGACAAAAGTACTAATATAATTTCCATGATAATAGGGTAACAGATACACACACACACGAAAGAGGTTAGATATGATATCAAAATCATAAAATGTGGGAAGAAGGGAATAAAAGAATAGAGCTTTTAGCAAGAGGTCAAACTAAAGAGACCATCAACTTCATATAGATTGCTATTTACATAGGTTATTATATATGAACCTCATGGCAATCACAAATCAGAAACCTACAATAAATACACAAAAAATAAGAGAAAGGAACACAGATATAATATTAGCGAAAGAATTCAAACCACAAGGGAAGAGAGCAAGAGAAGAAGGAGGGAACAGAGAAGAACCACTAAAACACTCAGAAAAAAAGTATCAAGATGGAAATAGTACAAACTTATCAATAGCTACGTAAAATGTCAATGGACTAAATGCTCCAATCGAAAGGCATTGGGTGGCTGATGGAATTTAAAAAAACCCATATATATGCTGCATACAAGAGACACACTTCAGATCTAAAGACACAAACTGAAAATGAAGGGATGGAAAAAGATACTCCATGCAATGACAATGAAAATACAGCTGGGGTAGCAATACTTATATCAGATAAAATAGACTTTAACACATAAACTGTAACAGGAGACAAAGAAGGATACCACATAATGATAAGGGGAACAATTAACCAAGAGGACATAACACTTGTAAATATCTATATACCCAACATAGGAGCACCTAAATATATAAAGCAATTATTAACAGACATAAAATTAGAACTAGACAGTAACGCAATAATAGTAGAGGACTTTAACACTCCACTTACACCAATGGATTGATCATCCAAACAGAAGATCAATAAGGAAACATTGATGTTAAATGATATATTAGACCAGATGGACTCAAAAGATAGATACAGAACATTCCATCTCAAAACTACAAAATACACATTTTTTTTTTTTCAAATTCACACAGAATGTTCTCCAGGATAGATCACAGATTAGGCCACAAAACAATTCTCAGAGGCCAGCCCCATGGCCAAATGGTTAAGTTCATGCACTCCACTTTGGCAGCCTGGGGTTTCACCAATTAGGATCCTGGGCATAGACATGGCACTGCTTGTCAGGCCATGCTGAGGTGGCATCCTACATAGCACAACCAGAATGATCTACAACTAGAGTATGCAACTATGTACTGGGGGGCTTTGGAGAAGAAGAAGAAGGAAAGAAGATTGGCAACAGATGTTAGGTCAGGTACCAATCTTTAAGAAAAAAGAAAACAAGTCTCAATAAATTTAAGAAGATTGAGATAATACCAAGCATCTTTTCTGACCACAACAGTATGAAACTTGAAATCAACTGCAGGAAGAAAATCAGAAAAGACACAAATATGTGGAGATTAAACAAAGTACTACTGAATAATGATTGGGTCAATAAAGAAATCAAAAAATACCTGGAGACAAATGAAAATGAAAATATCACATTCCAAAATTTATAGGATAAGGAAAAATGGTTGTATGAGGGACATTTATAGCAGCACAGGCCTACCTCAACAAAAAAGAAAAATCTCAAACAATCTATTAGCGCTCCTAAAGGACCTGGAAAAAGACGAACAAACGAAGCTCAAAATCAGTAGAAAAAAGGAAATTATAAAAGTTAGAGCAGAAATAAATGAAATAAAGACTTAAAAAAATAGAAAAAATCAATGAAAAAATGAACAAAATTGAAAAACCTTTAGCTAGACTCAACAAGAAGAAAAGTGTTGGGACCAGCCCCATGGCCAAGTGGTTATGTTCACACGATCTGCTTTGGTGGCCCAAGGTTTCACCAGTTTAGATCCTGGGTGTGGACATGGCACCACTCATCAGGCAATCCCACATGGCACAACCAGAGGCACTCAAAACTAGAATATACACCTATGTACTGGGAGGGTTTAGGGAGAAGAAGAAGAAAAAATAAAAGAAGAGAAGATTGGTAACAGTTGTTAGTTCAGGTACCAATCTTTAAAAAAAAAACAGAAGAAGAAAAGCGAGAAGGCTCAAATAAATAAAATCAGAAACGAAAGAGGAGGGGCCTGCCCCATGGCTGAGTGGTTAAGTTTGTGAGCTCTGCTTTGGTGGCCCGGGTTCACCAGTTCAGATCCTGGGCACAAACCTATACACTGGTTGTCAAGCCATGCTATGGCAGCATCCCACATACAAGAACTAAAAGGATATACAACTAGGATATACAACTAATAGGTACTGGGGCTTTGGGGAGAGAAAAAAAAAGAAGAAGATTGTCAACAATGTCTTCTCAGGGCCAATCTTCCTCAACAAAAAGCCTACCTTAAAAAAGAAAAAGAAATGAAAGAGGAGAAATTACAACAGACACCTCAGAAATACAAAGGATTATAAGAGAATACTATGAAAAGCTATACACAAACAAATTGGATAGAAATGGATAAATTCTGAGAATCATACAACCTTCCAAAACTGAATCAAGAAGACATAGAGAATTTGAATAGACCAGTCACCATTAAGGAGATTTAAACAATAATCAAAAATCTCCCAAAAAATAAAAACCCAGGACCAGATGGTTTCCGTGGTGAATTCTGACAAACATTCAAAGAAGACTTAGTACCTATCTTTCCGGAACTCAATCAAAAAATTGAAGAGGAGGGGAAGCTTCCTAACTCATTCTACAAAGCCAACATTATCCTGATACCAAAACCAGACAAAGACAACACAAAAAAAGAAAATTACAGGCCAATATCACTGATGACCATCAATGCAAAAATCTTCAGCAAATCGAATATAACAATACATTTTAAAAAATCAGACACCAAGATCAAGTGGGATTTATTCCAGGAATGCAGGGATGGTTCAATATCCACAAATCGATCAATATGATACACTACATTAATAAAATGAATAAGAATCACACAATCATCTCAATAGATTCAGAGAAAGCATTTGACAAGATACAGCATCCATTTATGATAAAAACTCTGAATAAAATGAGTAAATACTTCAACATAATAAAGGCTATGTATGACAAACCCACAGCTAATATTCTCAATGGAGAAAAACCGAAAGCTGTCCCTTTAAGAACAGGAACCAGACAAGGATGTTCACTTTCACTACTCTTATTTAACATAATATTGGAAGTCTTAGCCAAAGCAATCAGGCAAGAAAAATAAATAAAAAGATCCAAATTGGAAAGGAAGAAGTGAAACTGTCACTATTTGCAGAGGACATGATTTTGTATATAGAAAACCCTAACAAATCCACCAAAAAGCTTTTAGAAGTAATAAATTAACATGGTAAAGTTGCAGAATATAAAATCAACATAAAAAAATCAGTTGTATTTCTGACACTAACAAGTAGTAGCAGAAAGAGAAAGTAGAATGCAATCCTATTTACAATTGCAACAAAAAGAATAAAATACCTAGGAATAAACTTAAGCAAAGAGGTGAAAGATCTGTACATTAAAAACTATAAAACATTGTTGAAAGAAATTGAGGAAGACACAGAGAAATGGAAAGATATTCTATGCTGTTGGATTGGAAGAATTAACATAGTAATAATGTCCGTACTTCCTAAAGCAATCTATAGATTCAATGCAATCCTTATCAAAGTTCCAACAACACTTTTCACAGAAATTGAACAAAGAATCCTAAAATTTTTATCGAACAACAAAAGACCCTGAATAGGCAAAGGAATTCTGAGAAAAAGAACAGAGCTGGAGGTATCACACTCCTCAATTTCAAAATATACTACAAAGCTATAGTAACCAAAACAGCGTGGTACTGGCACAAAAACAGACACACAGATCAATGGAACAGAATCCAAAACCCAGAAATAAGCCCACATATCTATGGACAGCCAATTTTCAACAAGGGAACCAAGAGCATACAATGGAGAAAGGAAAGTCTCTTCAACAAATGGTGTTGGGAATGCTCGACAGCCACATGCAAAAGAGTGAAAGTAGACCGTTATCTTACACTATGCACAAGAATCAATTCAAGATGGATTAAAGACTTGAATGTAAGACCTGAAACCATAAAAATTCTAGAAGAAAACATAAACAATATGCTCTTTAACATCAGTCTTGGCAGCATATTTTCATGTACCATGTCTGACTGGGCAGGGGAAACAAAAGAAAAAGATAAACAAAGGGGACTACATTAAACTAAAAAGCTCTGCACAGCAAAAAAAGAAAAAGAAAGAAAAAAAACCATCAACAAAATGAAAAGACAATCTAACAATTGGGAGAAGATATTTGCAAGCCATATATCAGATAAGGGGTTAATATCCAAAACATATAAATTACTCATACATCTCAACAACAAAAAAGCTAACAACCCAATTAAAAAATGGATAAAAGATTTGAACAGACATTTCTCCAAAGAAGATATACAGATGGCCAACAGTCACATGAAAAGATGTTCAACATCATTAGCTATCAGGGAAATACAAATCAAAACTACAATGAGATGTCACCTCACTCCCTTCAGAATGGCCATAATTAACAAGACAGGAAATAAGTGTTGGAGAGGATGTGGAGAGAAGGGAACTCTCATACACTGCTGGTGGGAGTACAAACTGGTGCAGCCACTATGAAAAACGGTATCAGATTCCTCAAAAAGTTAAAAATACCATATGAATATGGTATTTCACTGCTCAATATTTATCCAAAGAACATGAAAACACGAATGTGTAAAGATACATGCACCTCTATGTTCATCGCAGCATTATTCGCAATATCCAAGACTTGGAAGCAACCAAGTGACCATCACGGGGCAAATGGATAAAGAAGATATGGTATAAATACACAATGGAATACTACTGAGCCGTAAAAAACAATGAAATCAGGCCATTTGTGACAACACGGATGGACCTTGAGGATATTATACTCAATGAAATAAGTCAGAGGGAGAAAGGCAAATACCATACGATCTCACTCATAAATAGAAGGTAAAAACAACAATCAGATAGAGACAGAGATTGGATTGGTGGTTACCAGAGGGGAAGGGGGGAGGGAGGAGGGCAAACAAGGTGATTAGGCTCCTGTGTGTGCTTATGGATTGTAATTAGTCTCTGGGTGGTGAACATGATCTACACAGAACTTGACATATAGTGATGTACACCTGAAATTTACATAGTGTTATAAACCAATGTTACTGCAATTAAAAGAAAGGGAAAAAAGATTATTAAGCACTGGGATATAATGTACAATGTGATTACTATAGTTAACACTGCTATGTAGTATGTTTGAAAGTTGCTAAGCGAGTACATCCTAAAAGTTCTCATTGCAAGGGGAAAAAATTTTTTTCTAACTATGTAAAGTGATGGATGCTAACTAAACTATCATAGTAATCATTTCACAATATATATGCATGTCAAGTCGTTATGCTGTATGCCATAAATTTAAAGTGTTATATCTTAATTATATCTCAGTAAAACTGGAAAATATAAAAAAAACAAAACTTCAATAGTCATGAAATGAAAACTGATAGAACTTTAAGAAGACATAGAAAAATCCTCAATTATATTTGGAGATTTAAACATCACTCTGTTGGTAATTTGTAGAATAAGTACACAGAAAATCAGTAAGGATGTAGAAAATTTGAAAATATGATAAACCAACTTGGCTTACTTGATTCTTATAGAATACTTCACCCAACAACAGTAGAACATGCATTTTTTCAACTGCATGCAAAACATTTACCAAGATAAATCACATCCTACTCTGTGCAATAAAATAGTTACAATAAATTTTAAAGAATTGAACTCATACAAGTGTGTTCTTTAACCACAAAAGAATTAAATTAAGACTTAATAATGGAAAAACATCTGCAAAAAAATCTACATATTTGGAAACTAAATAATACCTTTCTAAATAAACCATGAGTCAAATAAGAAATCACAAGAGGAATTAAAAAATATTTAGAAATAAGTGAAAATAAAAATATGGCATATCAAAATTAGCAAGATGCACCTAAGTCAGTGCTGCAAGGGAAATACAGAGCATTAACTACAAATCAGGAGAGGTTGGAGAGTAAAAAACAAGCACTATTTTCATAAAAGGAAAAAAATAAATGTGTAATTAAGAACTATTTGCTTAGAAAGGTGTAGAGTTTGCACCCATGTTTCTGAAATACTACCACTGTGTACCAAATGGACATTTCATTTATTAAAAAGTGCTGATTTAGCACTATTAGATTGTCTTTAAAAGTCCAAAATTCAATGATAATAGAAAAGAAAAGTTCTAAAGTGGAACATAGGATGCCTACTCAAGGCGATGCCTCTCACTCGTTGATGTAGTTGATAATAGACGTGTTAGATTAGGAGTTAGTCCTTCTAATAGTCATGCTCCCTAATTGACCACATCTCTGGGCAAGTCACACTTCACCTCTGAAACCTAGTTTCCTCACTTATAAGGTGAACAAATTATATTTGTTGAAATACATAGTCCCACCTATCTTGAAAATTGTACATTTTTATTTCACAAATATTATTAAGCTCCTGATAACATGTATTTTGCAAAATGCTAAACGAAATACAAAGATTTTTATTGTTCCTTTTTTCAAATTGCTTATAATCTGTATAAGATAAACTTTATACAAGTAACAGAAATGCAGATTTGTCTGTGATAGGGGCTAAAATGTAAGCACAAACGAAATCCTGTGAGGATCACAGAAGTGGTCACATTTTTCTGAGGGCAGGTCACGTAAGAGCAGACATATGTATTTGCACATTATCCATTTAGTGACTTCCTGACCCAGCATAGATTCTCTTCAGTTCTCCATGTGAACAAATTGACCCCCAATCTTTAGAAGTCCATGAGATTTATGGTAAGAAAATGAAATGTGTCACATTATCACCAGTTCTAAAGCCAGGGATCATTCAGGATGCTATCTAACGGGCAAAGTAGCCAGTTGAGCTAAAAAATGTGAAAACTTCACTAGGTCTGCAATATCTGAAGGCACAAGTGTTTCTTTTTCAAAAATCCCACAGTAAAGAGCAGGCTTTGTCTGAAGCAACCTCTTCAGCTTGTTTAATGTAGTGCAGCCAGAGTGATGTTTCTAGACACGTGTTCTCTGGGTCAAAATTACAGCAGAGCACAACTGACCTAGAGAAAATTAATCAAGCTTATGTCAAAAACTCATCTGCAATCGTGACATGTATGATAAACACTGGGAATAAGGGTGAATGAGAGTTTCACAAATCCCTGAAAAAACGCAGTTTTAACTTGTACAGTCTGGCATGGTTTTCTCTCCTTTGTTCCAGGATGTAAATTTTACACGTTTTGTTTTCTTCCTGTCCCAAGGCACCGACTTGCAATGAAACACCTCCCCCTGGTAAGGGATGAGCGCGTGACTGTAACAGCAGGAACCCCAGCAAGGCCTCCCAGTTCTGGCCATGTTTTCTTTTCTTTCCCTCAGCTCATTAAGGAAAAATGAATATTTGCTACATTTAAGAGTTGAAAACATTGGAAAACACATTTTCATTGAGCATTGTCTTAATCCCTAAGTGAAAATTAAAATAAGTTAAAATAAAACAGTTTCTTTAATTCTTGCTATACTGTATGAAATGATATGAAGCACAATTTCAAGCTGCAGGAAAATGGGATGGAGCGGGTATATCCTTTATTTTCTCCATGTGACTCCAATATTATCTTTTAAGAAAAGCTGCTGAAAATAACCAGTCATTTTGAAGTAATTTAAACATTCCCCAAACTGAAAATTTACTATCCCCCTGAGCCCTCTGTGATGCCTTTCAAGTTTTCTAAGTCTATTTTAAAAACTACCAAAAAATCCAAAGGCCATTTACTAAATGGCCCCACCAGCCTTACACAGGACACGTGCAGCATGTGGAATGAACCCAAGAAGGAATCGGGGAATAAGTACAACCTCTGAGCCAAACCTTGGCCAGTGAAGACTCAGAGAGCTAGAATATTAAAAAGCTGCTAGAGCAGCTTTTTTAGAAGTTGCTGATAAGGACACTGGTGATTTTAATATTTATCAAAACACTGTGCATTTAATATTTATTATAAGTGCACATCTCAATAAATCTATAAGATGTTAACCTCAATGTTTGTCAAAATATGGATCAAAAAACATTGACAGCAGACACTTAAGTGCTATTGTCACAAGTTCACCACATATGTGTAATTCACCCTTAAAGTTGAGAACATTAGTGAAGGGAAATGGAGGTCCCATGGACAATCAGACTGGAGCAGCTTCCAGGCAGATGTGACTCAGCATGTCTGCTGCAGGCAGCACATGTGTCAAGCATGTATGTAAACACCTTATGTAACCTGCATAATGTAAACATTCTATGTCATCTGCTGGCTGTATGCCACTTTTGTCTAGTAGTCATATAAAAGTGGCCACAAGGGGAGCTGCTGCACTCCCACTGTCTGTCAGCCAAAGTGAATAAAGAGTATGTCTGCCTTGCCATCAGCTTCTCACACCTTTTTTCAATTCCCCAAGTCCTATGGTCCAATCCTCAGCTGCTTCTCTCTTGCATACAATTACTCTATAGTATATGCATGAGGAACCCAACACTTAGAAAATAGCCACTTGTCCAAAGGACAAGCAAAGTCAGGACCTACATCTATTTAATTTCAAGATTAAGTAGATCTTATGTGACTCAGTCTCATGTGTGATCCACAGAAATCAAAATGCCTTTCGTTTGCTACTTATTCACCAAAATATCAAGCATACTCCTCTCAGCTTTCACTGCAACCTCTTGTGGCCATTGAATCCTGGAGTTGAAAGGAATCCTAACATTACCTAGTCTCTACACTACTTACCCCTCACAGTCCCAATGCTTTAAATACAAGTGAATATTTTTCATTATTAGACAGTACAATTTACTACCTCCTCACGTGGCTCCCTCTATTTCTAGATATTTTGAAAAAAGAACTAATTTTATATTTAATTGAAATGCTCTCCCTGTTGCTAGTTCCCCTGGCTAAATTAGACTCTCCTGTGAAGGTGTATCATCTATAGTTCTGCAACACCACCCGTATCACCTACGCTATTTAGACAGATCTTAACATCTAACTTATCCACCAGGGTATTGAATCTCTAACACCCAGCATCGTTATTGACACATGACAACTAATTGTATTGAATTAGTGCAGTGTGTCCACTACTGGGTAGTAATTTACACAATGCTTCTATTCACAAAATAATAAGAATCTTACGAGGTTTAATCATTCTGATGCACTCTTTGGGAATTGTGGAGGCATTTTATTTTGAGAATCTGCTCCAACCATCCCAAACAATTCTAAGTTACAGTATCTCTTTCATTGATCATTTCATCTCTCTGGCACACATGTCAAAATGCTCAGGCTGGGCACTACTTGCTACAGAGACCCAATTATATCACTGGTAGGCACACATGAGGAACCCAAGATTCAATCTCACTCATCTGAGACTTCAGGATAGGCCCAACTGTACACTGACAACTACACTCTTAGTACTTGTAATCTTTCCAGATGAAAACGCCTCTGGGACTTAGAATATGTTTATGACTTCCTGAAAGAACTTTTCCAAGAACTCAGGGAATTTTGTCAATATCTAGGTTTATGTCAACATTTCATATTTTAGTACCTGTTCAGATTGTGAGATCGTGCTCTAAATCACGGGAATACATTTGTCCAGGAGCCAATACGCAAATTTTAGTTCTGGAAGGTAATTCACATGGAAATATTTGATTTATTTTGATTCTTACTGCTGCCCCTCCCTGCATGCTCTCCCCACCCACAAAAGAATAATAAGGGGAATTAGAAAGAAAAATGGACAAAAATATTACCTGCTAATCTAAAATAGTGATATCAAACAATGATTAAAGTTAACTATAACATTTACCAAGCACCTTCCATGTGACAGGTGCTGTGGATGTTGACTTCACTTCATCTGTGAGTCACCTATTGGTAAGGCATGATTCCCTTTGAAAAGATGATAAAAATGAGGCTTAGGCACACTGCAAAGAAACAGCATTTGAACTCAGGTTCCAATGACCTTTGACTATACCATTCTCATTCTGTGAGGTGGGGGTTAAGAATGAAAATAGATTACTAAATTTCCATTGGATAATCAAAAACTTCCCATCTTTGTCTGCAATTTCCACAATTAGTGCTGTGCTGTTGTTTATATGGCACTACAAATTTTAAAGGATCAACATTTACTGGCACTCTATAAATGATCGGATGATGATGCAGGCTCATGCAGAATTAGTTAAAACTTTGAGCAAATGTTTGAAAAGATTCCCTAGGTATTTTTTAAAAAAAGTATTTCTGGGTAAGAAAACTCTAGAAATAGTGGAAATAGGTATCTAGAAACTGCCAGATTAAAATTAACCACAATAGCATTAACATTCATATTTAAACACACATTTTAGTCTTGGAAAAATAAACCTATTTGGCACGACTTTTCTCTGCTGCACAGAAGTCAGTATCACTGCAAATGATGTGATGAAAAAGCTAAAGATGTCTTGCTTTGTATGGAAATAGGCAATGTGCTTTGTGAGTATCATAGCAAGGCACTGAAGCAGCTCTGGAGATAAAACACTGTGGTCAAATCCTTACTCCATCATTTCTAATGGAAGGCTTTACACACTTCACATAATCTAAGCATCTGTTTCTTCAGCTGTAAAATAGGGCTAAGGTTAAAACTTGTATCTTGGGGCTTTGGGAGGCTCAAAGGAGATCATCTAGTACACTTGTTTGCAAACTTGGTTGCATATTGGAATCACTTGGGGAGCTTCAAAAACTGCTTATGCCTGTATCCACCACCAGTATCATGGCTTAATTGGGCTAGTGTGTGACCTGGGATATGGAGAGTTAATGAGAGCCCCAGGTGATTCTAATAAACAGGTAAGCATGGGAACTACTGGTCTACTAACATACTGATGAGCACTGTGTCTCAGCAAATAATGGTTCCATCATTATTAAAGATAATGTCAGATATGCAACCCTGGGCACACCGATTAGCCTGTCTGAGATGGAGTTTCATTGGATGGTAGGTAAAAATAAAAACATGATTATATTTACTAGATTGTTGTGAGATGCTTAGTAAAATGCCTGGGCAGGAGCACATAGAATAAATTTTATTTTCCCCCTTTTCCCCCAAATTACCTTGTGGCTCTTCTTTCTAAGTCATTATGAATATTAATAAATTAAAGACCAATCTGAATATAGTGTTCTGGGCTCTGTGTAACACATAAAGCACTAATCCATTCTTACACAATTTACTTTTGCTATATTGAAAGAATTACCCCTCTCTGCTCTAAAATCTCCTGCCTCTGCACGTTTGCTTACAGAGTCAAAGACCTATCCACTTTTTAAAACAGCTCAAATGCTCCTTCTTGTCAGAAGCCTTCCTTACCACCTGTTATTCCACTTACGAAAGTAAATCATTCTCCCTCTGAACCTATAGATCAATCTCTACCTCTCCTTCACGTTGATAAGTTCCACTTTGGATTATATTTGTATGTCTTCAATCTCTAATATTTGAGAGCAAGATTGTTGAGTAGCTTACTTTTTTCATCTCTTTGGCAACTAGCACAGAAAGGGAGCTAAATTGGTACCTTATTTTATTTATTCTGACTTATTACAGGCTCCAGCCTGATTTTGTTTAAACACCAACAGTTTCCAACAGAAGACATTTCCAATTTTGTCAATCACGTTGAAGACTGAGTTTGAGTACATCCAATAGGATCATTAACGTTTACTGTTGTTCAAGCAAGACTGATCTATAAGCTTGTCCTCTCAAAGTCCTAGAACTATAACTTTATCACATTTCTGAGGTGTGACAAAGCTCTGGGCACAGCTTCACAAGTTACAAAACCATCTACGATTATCATTAAAGGCACAAATCTCACTTCCTTCAACATGATGCCTCTGTAGTCCAGGTTTTATTTACTCGCTAGAAAGAATATTATAAAAGCACTTGACTTCTTTTTCCAACAATATTCCATGTAGTGATTATGGGAATAGCAAATCGCTAAACCTGCTAGTCATCCACTTGTCTATCTGAAAGTTCATCTTCATAAAAGCCATAAATCCCAGTTCCAAATTCTTAATGGGAAGCCCATATACTTCTAATAGAGAGCCAATTTGCTCTCTCCACTTGATAAGAAAAATTTAAATGTTGTAGATTACATATAAATACACAGTTTCGTAGTGACATGAACTAGAATCTTAAAATTATTAAATTTCTGCTTTCATGTTAAATACCATTTAAACCTTCGTTAAATTAACTTCACACCTTGAGAATTCTGCTGCAGGGAACTGGGATTTTCTTCCTTTGTTGACTAAACTTGAAGGATCTTTTTATTTTTTGGGCCATTGTGGTAGTTACAATATTGGCCCTCCAAAGATATCCATACCTTAATCCCTGGGACCTGTGAATATGTTGCTTTAAACAGTAAAAGGGATTTTTCAGAGCTTATTAAGGTAATGGACCTTGAGATAAAGTGATTATCCTGGATTACTCCAGATAGGCACAATCTATTCACAGGAGTCCTTGAAAGTGGAGGATTATTTCTAGTTGGAGTAAGAGAGATGAGGTGACAGAAGAAGAGGTAGCAGAGATTTCAAAAATAAGAGAGGCTCTATCTTCCTTCACTGGCTTTGAAGGTGGAGGAAAAGTGCCAAGAGGCAAGGAATGCAGGTGACCTTTAAAAGCTAGGAATGGCCCTCAGCAGTCAGCCAGCTGGATGCAGGCCCTCTGTCCTACCAATGCACGGAACTCAATTCTGCCAACAAACTGAATGAAGGGGATATATTTTCCACGAAGAATTTCCAGAAAGAAACACACCCTTGTTGACATTTTGACTTTAGCACTTGAGACCCATGTCTAGTTTTTGACCTACAGAATTTAAGACAATAAATACCTGTTTTAAACTGCTGTTGCTGGTAATTTGTTATGGCAGCATTAGAAAATTCATACACTTCATTGAGGCTTGAGAAAGAATGAAGACAGCAAAATTTTTAAGAAAAAAGAAATAGTTAAATAGATGCATTGGTTAATGTAAAATATGATATGACTGCCTCTTTGCACACAAAGATTAAAATAGAAAGATATATATATATATATCTCAGAGTCCTTACATATTGAATTATATAGAATTCTTAACTTTAAAATTATATCAAGTAATCCCTAATTGTTTGTATTACTATTACTCAAGGTGATTAAGTAAACATGGGCCCTCCAGGACTATTTCAACTGACCCCATCTCTTATCAACAGAGTGATTAAGAATTGCCTGTCAGAAAATCTGCAAAGTCATGCAGCCAAGACATGTGCAAAAGAAGAAATCATGACCTGAAACAGCCTCAGAACCAAAGATCTTGCTTCCTAGGGAAACCAAAGACCAGGACACTACCCGAATTTGAAAGTCAGACTCTTATCAGAAGTGAGGGGTCCCTCATTCAGGATCTGGTGTTAAAATTCCTTCCTTACCTCATCTTCAATGTTTAGGACCTCATCATAAACATTCAGAACCCTGTCGTAAATGTTTCAAATCTTGCCATAAATGCTTGAAGCCCAACAATCAAAACCTGTCCCACCAGCATCTCCACATGCCAGCCTGTTCTCCCTAACCTCCTAAATTTCACCCCAAATCCTGGATCATGATGACAGATCTGAGGGTACGTACGTACGTACCCCCTGTTCTCCCTGCAGATCACTCTCACGGAATAAAACTCATCTCTTTTCCCAAAGGCTGATGCTGTAATTGATTGGCTTTTTTTATGTTCATCGAGCAGAAAACCCCAATTTTGTGAGGTAACAGTTCGAAGCCTGGGTACCTGAGGTTTACTAGATATTCAATAAGAACATGATTGCCTTTAAGAGAAGCTAATCTTGTCAATTTGCCATTTTCCTGTGTAACTTGAGGGGTGACTCAGGGGTCTTGAGGGTTTGTGAGCTTGTTTTGCAGAAGGAGAATGCCTTTGGGGATATTGTGATCACCAGCTGGCTAGCCCCCAGGTGTTATTGATGCCCAGATGTCAGATTGCCCAGGGGCTTATCAGTAGTGACTCCTTTGTTTCTCAAAGCTCCTCTTGCCAAGCTCCTTAGCTCTATAAAACCCCCTGCTTTCTGTTCTTGGGGAGGCATATGTGAATGAACTCAAACTCTCAACTTCTCATATTGGCCAATTTGAATAAAACTGTCTCCATCTCCAAGCACCAATGTCTCAGTGTTTGGCCTATTGCCCAGTGGGCACACAAACTTGAGACTAAGCGGTTTGGTATCAATCATTTTCCAGTAAAAATTATATTTCTTGCATAGCAGGATTTTATTTTAAAGTTGTTTATTCCTCAACAAGTGGAGATCTTATCTTTTGTCAGTGGTGTAATCCCCAGAATGCTTGGGACATAACATATGCTCATTCAATTTTCTCAGTGAGGCGAAGGGCGTTTTTGTAACATCTCACTGTAATTTAGGGCATCACTCTAAAGTTTTCCTAATAAAGATGTGACTTAAAGCATAAAACACATATGTTTCCCTGAAGAATATTAAATGTCATTCTAATATATATCCTTTTGGAAAGGCTAAAGAAAAATGCCACCAATTTTTCAGCTGTATTTAGGTGAGAGTTTGTCGTACTTAAGAGGTGGGAACATTCCAGTCCCCTCAGTAGGTCTCTTCCCGCAGTTAAAATGGATGTGACATGATATTTCAGCTTGACCCAAAACATTGAGATTATCCACTCAAACTTGCTTTCTTTAGCCCATACACCCCAATATTTTTATTATAAACTGGCATCCTACTTGCCTTAAAAGGAAGAATACCTTGGTTACTTTGATATTCTTGCCTAAGTTCAGATCTATTTATAAAAATTATTAATAATATTGTCATTATACTATACACCTTAAATTATACAGTGCTATACATCAATTATATCTCAATAAAACTAGGAGAAAAAATTAATATTGAATTATTCATAAATCAGTCTTTTCTATCGTTAAGAGCCATGGAAATCTCAGAAAATTGTATGAAAGAAGTAAACCATCTTTTCAACAAATGAATTTATTCACACGAATCTACATGCAACATTAGGAAAATTATAACCATCCAGAAACTTTTCCGTGGATACTAAGTACAATTACTTAGAAATAAATAAATCTAATATACAGCATGGCGACTAGAGTTAATAATAATGTATTGAATACTTGAAATTTGCTAAAAGAGTAAATCTTAATGTTCTCACCCCCTTTCCAAAAGGTAACTATGTCAAGTAATGGATGTGTTAATCAACCTGACTGTGATAGTGATTTCACGATGTATGTTAAATCATCACACTGCACACTTTAAATATATAGAATTTTGTTTGTCAGTTATGTCTCAAAAAAAAAAACAGAAAAAAATATAGGCCAAAAGAGCATGACAAACGTATATTTTTCTGTGAAATCCCTGTACGTATCGTAAAGAGCCATGTTTAGTACTGATTAACGTAAGGAGTCAGCACTGCAAGAAGGAAGTGGGAAACCTGATAGCAGGAGGTTTAAAATGCACTATTTTAGATGTTTCTGTTTCTAGGGTACCACCTTCTGTGCAGAGGGAAGACTGAAAACTAATGATTTAATTACTGCTATTTTTTTCCCATTCAAGGTTTAATAACATACATAAAAGTTATGAAAAATAGGACAAAGGATGAGATGGAGGGAAGTGAAGCATCTTATGGCAGTATGCTTATTCTATGTGTGCAGTGGCATAATATCATAGAACATTGGGCTGTGTTACATTAAGATGTGCCTTGTCAGGGGTCCTCAACACCACCTAAAGCTTCAGTGGTTCACTAGGAGGACTCACAAGACTCAGCATGTGGTCACTCTCACGGCTAAGACTTATACAACGCAAAGATACAGTGCTAAATCAGCAAAGGGAAGTCACATGGGATGAAGTTTATAGGAAACCAGGTGCAAGCTTCCAAGAGTCCTCTCCCAGTGGATTCACACAGGATGAAATTAATTCCTCCAACAACGAGTGGGGAAATCACATGTGAAATGTTGTCTACCAGGAAAGCTCATTAGAGACTATGTGCCCATGGTTTTTACCGAAAGGTGGGTGCATAGGCATCCTCTATTTTTCCTACTCCAAAATTCTAGATTTCCAGAAGGAAAGCAGGTCTTCAGCGCAAACTGCTTTGTGTGTGCCAAGATTCTATGCACTGCGAGCCACTCTTATCAGGGAATGGTGAGAACCTTCCTGAAATCCACATGCCCAGATGCTAGCTAAGGGTAAACCTTGGAAGAATGCCTTTCTAAGGACAGCAGTCTCTGGCTTGCTATTTCAGGTTTTTCGCGCACAATTGTAAACAGTAGAGCACCAATTAAAAGAAAAGTTTAGCTAATAAGCCAATGGTGAAGATAAAAATGAATCATCCAAAATAGTCAAAAAGAAGTACATGGAAAGAGAAAAGGAGAAACAAAGAAAAGAAAGGACAAATAGCAAACGGTAAATCTAAATCCAACCCTGTAAAGAATTCCTTTAAGTGAACATAGTCTAAATCTGTGCTGGCCAATACAGTAGCCCCTAGACCAGTGTGACTTCTGAGCACTTAAATGTGGCTACTCTTAATTGTAATATGAGATGTGTTAGAAGTCATAGCATGCATGTCAGGTTGTGAAGACTTAGTAGCAAAAAGAATGAAAAACAGTTTAATAAGTTTATAGTGATTACATGTTGAAAATCACATTTTTGATTAATTGCAAAAATAAAATTTTATTAAAATTAATTGCACTTATATCTTTTTAGATTTGTAATATGCTGAAAAAATTTAAAATTTCTATGTTTTTGCATTTTTAGCTTGCATTATATCTCTGTTGAGCAGCACTGATCCAAACAATCAAATTAAAAGACAGATTGTCAGGACGGGTAAAAAAATAAGATGTTAACTATAAGCCATCTTGAAGAAAACCTCTTCTAATATAAATACATGTATAAGTTAAAAAAGAACGGAAACAGAAAAACCATACAAACATTAATCAAATGAGAAGTGGAGTGACTATATTAATACCTGGCAAAGTAGACTTCAGAAAAGAAATATAATTAGAGATAAAGCGGGGCATTCACATAACAATCCTAAATGTATGTGCTTTGTAACAAAGCTCCAAAAGACGTGAAGCAAAAGATGATAGAGTGAAAGAACTAGTCAAATCCACATATACAAATGGACTATTCAAATATCCTCTTTCTGTAATTCACAGAAAAGGCAGTCTAATAACCAGTACGCATATAGAAACCTGGAACAATGTATCAACAAACTTGACCTAATTGGTATGTATGGCACGCTCCATCCAACAGTTGAAGATATTGCTTCAAGTGCACATGGAACATTCATCTAAACAGATCATTTCTGGGCTATAAAACAAACATCAGGAAATTTAAAAGTTTTCTGAATATGTTAGAATTAAATGACAAACTAAAACAGAAAGATATTTGGAAAATACGTGAATATTTGGATATTAAACAGCACACTTCCCAATAAACCATGGTAAAAGAAGTCATAAGGCAAATCAGAAAACGCTTTGATCTGAATGAAAATAAAAGTGCAGCATATGAGACTAGTGCGATGCATCTAATGAAGTACAGTCAGGCGTCACTTAATGACAGGGCCATGTTCTGAGAAGTGAGTCATTAGGTGATTTCGTTGTTGTGTGAAGACCGTAGAGTGCACTTACACAAACCTAGATGGTATCACCTGCTACGCACCTAGATTACATGGTACTAATCTTATGGGACCACTGTCATATATGTGTTAAAATAAGTTTGTATGGAAAATTTTTTATCAAATGTTAGAAGAGATTTATATACAATTCACAAATTCTTTACAAAATAATTGCCAATGTTTGTCTAAGCGTGACTGTTGATATATAGACTTGGAAATTTTGCAGTGAAATAGGGTTTACAAAATATTTCTTTCAGGAAGCATTGCAATGCTAATTTTAGGCAAAATAATGTTTAAAACTAAAATTTTTGCATGCAAGTGGGTGAGCTCTCAAACACCCATGTTCTTTATCCAAGTGGTAAAGTAACGGGAAAATGAACATTAAACTGACTTCCTGAGGAAACAATGAATAAGTATTCTATAAATTTCTCAAATTCACTCAAACTTTTTAATTACTTTCAGAAGCAGTGCCATTATAGGGTATCAACAATCACACTACGCACACAAATAAAAAGAATGCTAACCCAATAAACATTCAAAGAATGAAAATGTTGTTTCAAAGAGATACCCCTTCTTTGAAGATATGTTAAAGAAATCTTTATTACACTGAAGGCTTACGGTGCAGGCCATAAACCCTATAGGAGACGGTCTCTTCACAAGGAATAATGATAATTCATCCCTTTTACAAGTGCAAACATCTCTTTAGTGTGTAGCTGGTACAAAAAAGATACGTGTTCAAAATATTATGGCAACATACCAAAGTGGCCAATAAATGGCTTATATTTTACCTCCTCCAGTCCTAGAATGAGCCATTTCTCCAAAGAACACTGTTTCCTTTCATGGAAAAATGGGATTTAGAAACCAATATCTGAGCACCAGGTATGCTTGTGGCCAATGTGTTGTCACATCAGCCTTCGTTTTTAAGGGCTTTAGAATAATATTTATCCCTATTTTACATACAATTGCATAAATCCATTCAAATATTTTAAACTTCATTTAAAATTCAATAAATTCAATTTTATTTTTAACACAAGTTATATGACTGAAAATAAATCCCAAAGGATGTGATTTTTTTTCCACAAAACGAAAGGAGACTGTAAACCCTCAAATTTGTTCTTAATGATAAACTTACTGGTCCTCTGCACCTAGTCATGCTATAGAAAGAGGCCTCACAGGAGACTGATATGGACTACAAGCCTCTGATGGGTGTGAAGACAAGACTAACAGAAATTGGTAACGCTCCAGAAATTAGTGTTTTTACAACCAGCTCCAGGAAGATGGACTCACCAAGACCTTCCAGAGATAGGCCCTCCAAACCACCAGCGGTCTTTGACCCCATCCCTGAAGTAGACCAAGTCTTACACATCCCATCATGGGTGTGCTGACCTGGGGTGCCTTTCACTTATGATAAATAGAAAGGGGGCTAAAATTAATCCTGTATAATTTTATGGTTCCCATCTGGCCCTTGGGCATCATCTAACATGACCACTACAAAATATACTTCAAAATGGAGCCCTGAGGCAGCGTGACTAATGAATGAAAGCAGTCTCATCTGTTCTGTGTGATGAATGCCCTAGCTATGCCTCATGCCAAAGACACACAGACTTCCAGACAAAGGCCCAGCCTGGTCCCCTACTAGAAAGATGCCAAGCCAAATGGATATATTTGGACCAACTCCTCTACTGAGCGAATTTTATGGACATCTGCCACTTCATCAGCTTTGATACAACTTAAGAGACTTTACCTGAGCTTCATCTGGAATATGTCATGCCTGAGGCTATGCTTAGGCATGTTCCCTTTCTCTTTCAGTTTTGAGATCTTTGCATTTAGATATGATATTTACTATAGAAGATCACCTCAAAGTGTAGCCTATCAAAGAATTTTTATTTGTTTTCTACTATTTCTAGCAGCTAAATAGACAGCTATGTAATTTGAATGCTGTTATAAATGCAATGCTGTTAAATAATACTTTTTATGTTATGTTTTTAAAATCTCCCTAAAAGAGTCTCCTGAACCATGAGGGTTATGAGCTAACCTCCCAGGGGAGTCTTGAGTCTATTTAAGCTTCCCAGGTTCTTGACACAGGAAAGGTAGAGGCTCAGAAAAGTTATCTTGTTCAAGATCACAGTTGCAAGTAAGCAATAGAAATTATAGTTAAACTCGCTGTGCTCTTTACCTGGCACTATTCTGAACACTTTACATGAATTATCTCATTTAATCCATTCAATAACCATATTAAGTGGGCATTATAATAAGCTCTCTAATAGGATGGAGGAAACCAAACACACTCAACATTACACAGCCTGTACACGGCTAAACTAGTACTGGAAATCAGGCTTCTAGTTCTAAATTCTGCCCATTAACCAGACAAGTCCAAAATAACAGAGGTCCTGTTTTGTTGCTAGTGACCTTGGCAAACCAGCTCCTCCTCCATTGGGAAGAGTGGGAAGGCATGTAGAATGCACATGAAAGAATACCGCCAGGTAACTCAACACTCCCTTTGATGATAGTGTTGTCATAGGTTTTGTATGAAACTGAGTAGAAAAGAAGGCAGCCAGAAGTTACGGAGAATCTCCTGAGAGTCACAGAAGTCACTTCAGCTTCAAGGAGAGAAGCAGTCGTGTGGAGCATACACAACCTTGCATAGCCATTTTTCCTTCACAGGAGGAGGCAGATGATGATGGGAAGCAGCATCACTGGTTTATTCATGAAAGGAGAATGTCGGCAGCCTGTATGTTTCATAGTTTCTATAAACCTGTATATTCAGAGAGACAGTCTCTATTATTATCAACAGTTAATTTATTATAATTATTAATAAATATTATTAATAAAATCTCTATTCAGAACATCTCAGAATCCAAGTAGAATGTTGATATCTTTGAATTTTAGTAACATAACTGTTATTGCAAGTCTCAGAGGGATGCTGATAATGTGCTCATTCCGTATTAATTGGCCAGGGGAGCAGGCAGTGTAGGAATTAGTGCCATCCCCTAATAAGCTCCCAATACAAATGGAGTGGCCAATGTCAGAAGCACTGTTTTGGTAACGTTGCCCAAGATTTAGGCTTCAGTCTTTCTTCCCTGGTGATCAGAGGTCTAATCTGCTCCCTAGATTTCCCAGCATAAATCAGGCAGCACAACACCTCTATCACTGTGGGGCCTTGGAATGACTCCTAAGCTAAATTTATTTATACAAAGCTAATTCTGAGTTGCATGTGGAATCTCTTTTATTTCACTGTAGTTTTCATTGTTTCCTTTAAATCAATGACATGTTTCCGAGAATTATGAAAAACAATGACAGTTAAAGAGATTTAACCCATGTTAATAGTTTGCAATTATTTGAGTCCACAATTTTATAAGAATCCAAGTATTGCTAATAGACAATCCCATTCCTTTAAATTCTCCGTACTAGCTTCTTCACACAAAGATACCAGAGTCAGTGAAAACATCCTGTGCCTTTTATGTGAAGGTGTGTATGGCAAACACTATCTGATTGTGTATATTTCTATATGTCCATAAAAAGCATCATATTGTAGATATCTCTTCTAGTTCATGTCTTAATGAGAATCCAGGTACTTTATTGTCTGGACCATACAGTACCAGAATTGCACACGTGACAGAAGGACATATGGTGCGCCCAGCTGAATGGAATTCCCCATAGGAGAAAACTGTTGGTTTCCACGTCTTGGGCATGCCATTACATAAGAGAGGCAGAAAAGCAATAGTGGTAAAGCCCAAACTTATTTTGCAGCATGCTGTCTGTATTAGTTTCCTGTTGCTGCATAGAAAATTACCACAAACAGTGGCTTAAACCAGCGACATTTATTGTCTCACAATCTCTGTGGGTCAGAAATCCAGGCATGGCTTAGCTGCATCCTCTGTAGCCATCTCATTGGGCTGCAATTAAGATGTTAACCAGGCTGCCTAACTAGACCCGATAGAGGAAAAGTCTGCTTGCAAACTTATTCAGGCTGTTGGCAGAATGCATTTCCTTGCAGTTGTATGACTGAGACCCTCAGTTCCTCAGCCCCCAGCTGCCCACAGTTCCCGCCCTCATGGTCCTGTCCATGGTAGTTGACATCATGGCTGTTTGTGTCTTCAAGGCTAGCCAGAGAATCTTTCTCTCCAGTCTGCTAAGGTGGGGTCTCATACAACGTAGTATAATCATGGAAGTGACATTCAATCACCTTTGGCATATTCATTTTGTTAGAAGCAAGACCCAGGTCCCACCCACACTCAAGGGAAGGAGATCACCCCAGTCATAACACCAGGTGTTGGAGATCACAGGGACCATCTTAGAATTCCGCCTACCATGCTGCCCATCACAGACAGTCCAAAAGGACCAATCTTATTATTTAATAGAAAATAAATATATCAAAAGGGGCTGTTTCTTGTTTGAGTTGAGACCTAGTAACTGGAAAGCAGAGCTGAGAACCCAGCTCCCATCTCCTAGCCTAGGATTCAGCAAACCTTTTTCTGTAAAGGGCCAGATGGTAAATATCTTAGGCTTAGCAGACTGCACATTCTCTGTCACAACCACTCAACCCTGTCATTGTGGGAAGAAATCAGCCCAAGACATTATGCAAGGGAATTGGGCGTGTCTGTGCTCTAAGAAAACTTCTTTTTCAAAAACAGGTGACCGGTAGATTTGGCCTCAGGCCACAGTCTGGCAGATGCTCTCTACCCCCAGAAGCAGGCAGCTGTATGTTAGTGCCATGCGGGTCACAGCAGCATTTACCCATCCCAGGCCTCATCCAGCAAACAGAAGGGAGCAGCCCTTTTCTTGCCTTTGTTCCCGCAGGTGGTGTCTCAATAACTGCAGATGCTCTGTGCCAAGCCTCTGAGCACCTACAGTCACACTTGAGAATAACCAACTTGGACATGTACCCTAGCAGATGCTGGTCAGTTCACAACCCAGCTGCATTTTGGTTATACAAATGCAAAAGCTAAGTGTCAATGAGGCTAAATAATTTGCCGAATGTCACATGACTAGCAAGTGGTGGATCCAAGACTGTAATGTAAGCCTGTTTGACTCCAAAACAAGTTACTTTAGCCACATTTTCCCCCATGGCAAAACAGGAATTAAAATGCTATTAGGCCAGAGTCACAAGGATGCTGTGAGGATCAGAATATCATTGAATGAAAGAAGTCTGTCCCACTCCTCCCCCTATTGGCATCTCTTCTCTTCTCCCTGGCTGAGGAATCTCAGGAAACTGTGAGAAATGCTATTTAACCTCTTTGGAGAGTTTTTAGCCCCATGGCCTAGGATCTGTTTACAAATGGCAGGACCCTCTGCAGGCTTCAGGTGACAAGCCAGACTGAGCTGGGCATGTCGGGTCAGGCAGCACTCAGTCTTTTCTCTGACTTCCTACAGCTGGTCAAGGCAGGTCAGGAGGCAGGAGAAGACAGAGGGACTGCAGGTGGGATCCGCTCCTGGATTTGCTGACATCATTGCATTCTTTCAAAAAGAATTCCCCCACCCGCTATCACCCTTGGTTCCCTGGGTTTAATACTTAGCTGTGATCATGAACTGGAAGTGATGGTTAATGACCCTGCTCCAGTATCATGACCAGTGGTGATTCCGATAGTTTGGTGCCTGCATTGTGCTTGTGGATAAACGTACTTTGGGGGCTCAGTGGATGTAGGTGCTTATGAAAGTTTTATTCTAGATTGTTCATTTCTCTCAGAGAAGTATTCAGGAAACCCATCAGCTGAGAATCTGGAAGAGAAAGAGTTTCGAGGCTTGAGGTCAGAGTGAAGAAGATCTGAAAGTCACCTCATAAACTGGGAATGGAAATGAACCATATTAAGAAAGCAGGATTTATGGACAGCACCAAAGGTATATTTGAGGTTAAATGTCATGGATTCAGTAAGAACCTTCCTCAGTATGAGGAAGTTTTCTTAGCCAAACCTAGCTGTACTAGTTTGGTAAGAGTAAAGAGAAAGTCTATTTTACCAGAATTAGTATTTTCTGAATAAGCAAAAAGAAGGGAGTTGAGTGTGCATTCAAGAGATCAGTTACAATGGAGGACCACTGGATTTAATCTAAGATAGCAGAGGGCATGAGATAGAAGCTCATAAATCATGACTGGATTCCACTACGTACTGGCTGTGTGACCTTGGAAAAATCACATAGCCTCTGTTTCCTTGTTTTAAAAAAAGTGGCAAAAAGGAATCCTGTTCCGCTACAATTTCTGTAAGTACTAAGTGAGTACTTCATGTACAAGTACTTTTAAACTATGTGGAACTCAGGAAATAGTGGATTTCATTGGGGATGTGAGAGGTGAATTAAGCTGGTCACACGTACAAGAATGCTGCTAGGATCCCTCCTCAGGCATTACCAGCCAGTGGGTCTAGAGAAAGGCTTAATACCGGCAATTCTTCAATGTTTCTGACTCCTGTCCACCTGCTAAGTCCCCTGGAGCTGCCCCCTCCCGTGCCCACCAGCAGCAGCTGCCTCACACCCCCTCAGAACACTGCACCGCCCCAGGACTCCTGCGGGCGCTCTGCTGCGTTCACAGGTAAAGGCCAGGTCACAGAACTTGATGGTTTCATTTCCTCTCAGAAGAAGTTCTCACCGGAGACTCCCTAGTCTCCTACAAACAGTCGGAATTATCTAGACACACTAGTTTAAAAAGATGTGCATACTAGTTTAGAGGGCTATACTTCGATAGGCAAATAACGGCCCCGCAAGATGCCCATGTCCTGATCTCTGCAACCTTTGAATGTGTTACTTTACATGGTAAGAGGAACTGGGCATATGTGATGAAGTTCAGGATCCTGAGGTGGGAGACTATGCTGGATTATCTGGATGGGCCCAATGTAATCAGCTTTTAATATGAAGAAAATGTCATAAAATGTAATCTTCAGTTAGGCTATTACTTAAGCTGTAAGAAGAAATGTTTCCTTTGAACTCATATAACAAAAGGAAAAACACACTCTAGAATAAATATTCTTAGTTTCTGATACTACAATTTTCCAAAAATTGTTCATAGATTGGAAGTGATTACTTCTGATCTCACAGCACCTGTTCCAGGTCAGCAATGCGAGGGAGGGAGCTTACAGAAAGCTCTTTTCTTTGTTACTTTCAGTTTAACTTCTTAAAAGAAAATAGATAGATTAACTCTTCTGCAGACCAACAGTAACATGCAGAGTCCTGGGTGTAAATGCGGAAGGCGGAGGGCAGATGGTCATGGAGGAATGCTACCCTGGTTTAGATAAGGATGATTCTGTATGTTTCACACAGGCCGACAGTTCTGGATTGCCAGTGTCATAGGCAAAATATTTGCTTGAGTTGTTAAAAATAGAACAGTGTTTAAAATTTAGCGCTATTTATTGTATTTAAAAACCTCAAAAGGGCTGGTAACTCTGTCTGTAAAATGTTCTGTTTCTCCTGAGCACATCATTTAAGTAGCGCCTGTCAGAAGCCAGCATCAAAGGAGAGTGCATGTTGCCAAAATAAATTACATAGTTGTCAAAATATGTCACCAACTTGGTCTGTAATATTTGGGGAAAGTAGTGTGAGAGGCAGGACCCCGTGAAATCAACTGGAAGCTGTGACAAGTTATTGTGTGTACAGTTGGGTACAACTTATTCAAGAAGGTAATATCATTTGAAATACCAGAATTTTATTTTGAGATCAAATTGATTTAGTGGTATTGAAAGGATGAAGTTAGGATGCTATTTGCAAGAATTGTTTGTGACATTGTTTACAGCATTCAGATTTTGTCACAGTTGGAGAGGTTGCAGGAATCCTTTACTCCCGTGTTTTGTTCCTCTGTCTCCTTAGGAAATACTCTCCCCCTCCCATCACCTACTGTAAGTAAGAGGTACAGGTCAGATGCTCCCTCATCCATGAAGAATAGGGCCTGTGAATTCCGACATCTTGGGATGTTGTATGAAAAACAACTAACCAGATATTGATGTGACTCTAGTTTAATCAGTTAGCATTCATTGAGCACTTACACTTTCTCAAGTAATTTGATAAACCTCTGGAACAAGAAATGAATAAGATATGTTTTTTGCCTTCAAGGAGTTCTCTGTCTGGCTTGGGAAACATACTATGTAAATAAATAAAATACAAACTAAAAATAGAAGCAAGTGTTGGGTTCTGAAGTGGGATGGACATAGCTAGTTAGACCTGGCATGGATGAGTGTTTCGGGGTCAACTCACTGCAAGACATTTTACTGGAGCTTGTATTTAACATAAAAATAGTAATTTTCCAAGAAAACAAAGAAGAAAAGATGTTCCAAGATGAGGACTCTCCATAAGCAAAAAAAAATGTTCTATCAATCATAAATTGTTAGGTATTAGAAAGAAGAAAAAAGAGATGGAAGAATCTGGGATGACACCCAGTTTCAGACCTTGGTATTGTGTGGACAACAGAGTAATAAGATGGGGAGTATAGGAGGAGGAGCAGTCAGGGGAGGGCAGGGCAGGAAAATGGGTAACATAATGAGCTCCATTTGGGGATTAGACAAAGCAGAGGATGCGAGTTGTATTATTCACTGTCATGGCAAGAAACAGATAACATACTAAATTTGGGTGATTTAAGGATAGTTTATAATAAAGGAACAATTTACACAGGGGTTCATAGTTGTAGATAAGCCACAAGTTACAGTGCAGTACCAAGGGGATCCTAACAGCAAGGCATGGTCACCAGCCCATGGGGAAAGACAGGCAGCAATGATCTGAACATGGACACAGATCTTTGTGAAACGAACCAAATGAAAACTACTCACCAAGGGATCATCAAGGGATGATGATCATCCAAAAGATCATCAGGGATGATTAAGTTTAGATCAAGCTTCCCCAGGCGGCCCTACAGGAAGGAAGCTCGGAACACAAATATGCTGGCCTTATTTCTTTTTTCTCTTTTCTGTCTATTGTTGATGCTTCCCATTGGTCAAACTCAAACAGAAGCCAGAAGCCAGAGAACCACTGTTTTCATATGGATCAGCTGCCTGTGACACAGAGCGAAAAATGGTGAGCGTTTATTTGAAGAAGCCAACAGAAGATTTCCAGTATGTGGGCTAACTTCCACCTTCAAGATTCGCTGTTTAAAATGGTTGAGATAAACATTAACCATTTCCAAAGCAACTGTTTTTCTCATAAAATGCATATATATGGCTTTTTAATAGTACTAACAATAAGATATATATGTATTCATAAGTTATGAATATGTCATCATATCCATAAATGTGTTTTGTTTACATATGCAGAACCAATTCTCTGAAAGTCCCCTCGTGTGTCGTGTGCTCATGTTGGAGTCAATTTATCCTTTTCCAGTAAAAAATTTGTTAGGTTTCATCCACTGTCCCAAGCTGCAATGTACTTAATTTGCTATTAATTCTCCATTTACTGTGACCTAGGTAAACAGTAATTATTATTGACATGGTTTTAATTTTCCAAGGAATATTAAAAGTAAAATCTTGAGAAAATTTTATGAAATTATCTCTTTAGGAGCGCTCCCAGATAAAAACACAAACAGAGCAGTTTTCCTGCATATAAATGCCAAGCGTATGGAAATTGTTTTCAAATATTGCCAGTTACTCAGTGCCATAGCACCTCCGTGACTTATGCTGATGTGGAGAGAAGCAGCAGTCATTTGTCAGAATTTATAGTCTAGAAAACCTTTGCCATGCAAATACAATTTCACAAGATGACTCTGGGAACAAATATTAGGAACTTCTTCTATGAACATAATATTTGCGGATCACCAAAGCATTTTGCTATTTCTTGAAACTATAGTGTGGTAACTGATGTGAATTATTCTTTTTGGTACCATCCAGTAAAGTTATTAAAAGAGCTATAAAAGATAAAATAAATATGTTTACGGACCTTCAGAATGAACCACTTTTAAAAGTTTGGATTTCTTATAAATACTTGCTAAAAATGGCAAGCCATTTCTGAATGACTAAGGATGATTTAAGATAAATAACAATCAATTGCTTCATAATAATGTAGACAAATCATACTGGAGCTTTAAAACACAGGGTTGACGGGCCTGGGGACATAGTGTCAGGAGGGAGCTGGGAAGGAAACTGAGTTAAATAAATAGTGAAGGTCGAAAACATTGAATTATTACACATTTGTTGGATGTCCAAGCTACTCTATTCCCTATGGGTGTGGTATTCATGACAGTTATGTTTTGAAAGGAATTACTGGATTTTTGATATATAAAAACCTCAAGAAATAAATCTTGTAATTCTTTAATTATATAAGAAACAGTATGGTATAATAAGAGATATATTGAACAAATTCAAAAGAGTTAACATTCCACTTCTGAACCCCTGAAAGAGAGTGACTTTGGAAAAGTGATGTAATCTCTCTGGACACCATTGCCGATGTGTGCATTATTCCAGGTGGGGACTGTTTAAAAAATTATCACTTTTGTTTTTTATCTTGATTAACATTAACTTTATAACATGTTCCTGAAAGAGACTGGTTCATACATAAAAGTTTTTTCAAAAAACACAAAGGATGATGTAGTTCTTATTTTGAGTCTTTTTCATTTTATATTTATGATTATCTAGAAAGCAGTTCATAGTAGAGGCTATAATGAATTTCAACTATTATAAGCAGAGTACACGATTTCTTTGAAAATTATACAGTAATGTGTTTATAAACTAATAAGAGATTCCTGGTTTAGTGGCATTTAGACAATTTGTTCCTAAATGCTAGTATACATACTGGCTGCGAGAAAAATCCCACATGGATGATTTTAAACAAAGAAATTCCTAAGCCTCAACTCAGACGTACAGAATCACTCATGTGATGTACGTGATGGGAAATTTGTAAGTATAGCAACTGACCTAGGTGATTCTGATGTGCAGACAGCTTAGAGCATCATCTTCCTAGCACACCCCTACCACCAGCACCATCACTACCACCCTGCCACCACCGTCGTCAACACCACCACTAATATAATACGTTGGAATATCCTCAATAACAGTGATTTTTAATTGCAGAGGCACAGACACTTTTTCAGAATCTAGACACTAAATGTAGCAAATAATTTCGGGGGATGGGTTGCAGATCAAAGTTCCAGTGGTCCCTGAGGCTGCCTAGTCCATCCTAACCTCTTGTTGATCATTTGAAAAGAATTAACTGAATACATGTTGCACTGCTCCTGTTCTCATGCAAACATGGAGTTTCAGTATTTGGATTGGAATATACTAGAAGGAATCAAATTCTAGTATTCTCTAGGATGAAAGTAAAGAGAAAATAAAGAGAAGATGCTTTCTGACTAATAAGAGAACAAAGATGTAATGGTAGACCAATGAAATACAGATAGTTAGATCACTTGCAGTGCTGGGTGAATTATAACAAATGTGGTAAATGTGTTTACAGCATAAAGGGAAAAATACAACTTGCTGAAACAAACATGTGGCTGGATCAAGGATGCCATTTCCTGTAACAAAGATGTTTTACTAAAGCCATGTCATTACAAACCTCATGATATAAATTACATTTTTCTATGTTGAGGAATAAATAAAACTTTTTCATTAAGATTAACTCTCATAGCAACAAGAAAATAGTAGGCATTTACAGATTTACTCTTAAAAAGAACTTCATCCTCTCTGGCTGAACTCCAACAGCGCTTTTTACTTTTGTGGTCATCAGAATGAGAGGATACTCCACTATTCTTTTTGTTAAAAGTCCTGAAGTGAAGCCTTTCAAAAAGGGAGGAGAAAAGGGAAAGCTCGACTGCTGCTTGGGTAGAGGGTGGGTTCAATGTGAGATTACCCCGCCTTCTGCAGTCAGCGGATAGTTTACAGGTTATGTGCATTAGGATAGTCATGAGAAAGGAATATTGAGAAACAGGAATGTGCTGTGGGCGGCGTGAAGATATCCCTTAAGGGTAGTTACACCTGATCTGTTTTCATGAGTAGGTATCAGGGCAAGGACAACTGGGAACAGTGTTCTGCAATTTCACATTTGGAAAGAAAGATATTTGATTTAGGATGAAAACATGTGATTTTTGTTCATATTTGCTTGCAGAAATCCTTAACCCTTTAACTGTTTCCAATTTTGCTGAGAAATGTATTAACTAGTTGATTAACTCAGTAAGTTAATATCCTCTTCCAGATTTCCCTTAATTACTAAGGTGATCTTCAGTTTCTTCTGATGTCAACCTAGGATTAACCAATGTTTTGATCTTATCATTTTATTCCACAACAAACTTATGCAAAAAGAGGATAAAATAGAGACATGGAGGAAAATTAGCCACTAGATTCCACTTCACTCATTGTACACTCATTAAAACATTTAGTAAATCAAAGAGTGGAGGAAACAAAAATGAATTCACCTCAATCATTCATTTTCTGAATGTTACTTTTTCCTGCTGCTCTGACTATGTCTCCTGACCACCCATCGTCTCCTCACCAAATTTAGCAGCTTTTCTAGGCTACTGTGGCTCCACTGCACTGGTTCCTCCAGGAGCCCATAAAATTCATCTAACAGCAGTCAATTGAAAAAGAGAAAGACCTTTATTGAAATACAAATCTCATACCACAAAATTAAAATTTTCATAGTATACAAATCAGTGTGTTTTAGTGTATTTGTAGAGTTGCCAACCATTATGCCATATAATTTTAGAACATTTTCACCACTTCATAAAGAAATGTCAGACCCATTAACAGTCACTCTGCATTCTCTCCTTTTCTTTCCAGTTCCTGGCCAGCCCTCATCTGTTTCTATGGCATTATCTATTCTAGACATTTCATATAAACAGAATCATACAATATTTGACCTTTTGTGACTAACTTTTTTCACTTACCATGATATTTTCAAAGATTAGCAAGGTTGCAGTTACGTATCAATATTTAATCCCTTTTTATTGCTGAATAACATTACATTATATAGATATATCACATTTATCCATCCATTCTTCAATTGATGGACAGTTGGTCTGTTTCAATTTTTTGGTTATTATGAATAATGTTGCTATAAACCATTCACATATAAATTTTTGTGAGAATGTAGTTTTTTTCATTTATTTTAGGCATTTTCCTAGGAGTGCAATTATGAGATATATGATAACTCTATGTTTAGTATTATATAGAACCCTTAGAATGTTTTTCAAAGTGTCGCTAACATTTTACATTCTGACTGTTAGTGTATGAGGGTTTTAATTTGTTCATATCCTCATTAACAATTGCTGTTATTGCTTTCTTTTGTGTGTCTGTGTGTAAGGAGGATTGTCGCTGAGCTAACATCTGTGCCAATCTTCTATTTTATATAGGATGCCGCCACAGCGTGGCTTGACAAGACGGGGAGGTGCCCGCGCGGGATCCCAACCTGCAAACCCTGGGCCGCTGAAGAGCATGCAAACTTAACCACTACACCACCAGACCAGCCCCTGCTGCTATCTTTTTATTTTACCCATCCTAGTGCTTACGAAGTGGTGTATCATTCTGGTTTGGATTGGCATTTCTCTAATTACTAATGTTGTTAATCGTCTTTTTGTGTGCATATTGATAATTTGTATATGTTTTTTGGAGAACTGTCTATTCAAATCTTTTGTCCATTTTATAAATTGGGTTATTTATATTTTGTGCTTGAGATTGTGTGGAGTTTTAAGAATACTATATATATTCTAGATAGAAGTCCTTTCTCAGATGTATTAATTGAAAATATTTTCTTCCATGCTGTGGTTTTTTTTCACTTTCTTGATGTTGCCCTATGAAGCACAAATTTTCAATTTTGATAAAGTTCAATTTATCTTTTTTCTTTTTATGGTCATTTGTGCTTTTGGTGTATGCCTAACCCAATGTTGTAAAATTTTTACCACTAATTTTTCTTTTGAGTTTTATAATTTTAGCTTTTACATTTAAGTCTTTCATCAATTTTGAGTTAATCTTTGTATATGGCCATGGGTAGGGGTCCAAGTTCATTTCTTTTCATGTGGATATCAAGTTGTTGCAAGATTTGTTGAAAAGATTTCTTTCCCACTTGAATTAAATTACCAACATAGATGAAAATCACTTGGCCATACATGTAAGAGTTCATCTCTAGACTTTCAGTTCTATTCCATTGATCTATACAGGAGTCTCCTTTATTCCCGGTTTTGCTTTCTGAGATTTCAATTACCCGTGGTCAACCACAGTCCTAAAATATTAAATAAAAAACTCCAGAGACCAACCTGGTGGTGCAGGGGTTAAGTTCACATGTTCCACTTCAGCAGCCCAGGTTCGCCAGTTTGGATCCTGGGTATGGACCTATGCACTGCTTGTAAAGCCATGCTGTGGTAGGCATCCCACATATAAAGTAGAGGATGATGGACACGGATGTCAGCTCAGGGCCAGCTTTCCTCAGCAAAAAGAGGAAGATTGGCAGCAGGTGATATTTCAGGGCTAATCTTCCTAAAAAAAAAAAAATCTAGAAATAGACAATTCACAAGTTTCAAAGTGTGCACAGTTCTGAGTGGTGTAATGAAACCTTGCAGAGTCCAACTCTGACCCAACCGAGACAGGACTCATCCCTTTGTCTATCGAATCCCTGCTGTGTATGCCACCCACCTTGAGTCACTTAGTAGTGATCTAGGTTGCCAGATAAACAGTCCAGGTATCTCAGGGCTTCTATTCAAGGAACCCTTATTTTACTTAATAATGGCCCCAAAGCACAACAATTTGGCATACCTATTTGGATATGACAAATTGAAGCCATAAAGTACTTCCTTTAAGTGGAAAGATGAAAGTTCTCAACTTAATAAGGAAAGAAATAAAATCACATGCTGAGGTTGCTAAGATCTACGGTAACTTTTATTACAGTATATTGTTACAATTATTCTATTTTATTGTTAGCTATTGTTATTAATCTCTTACTCTGCCTAACTCATTGATTAAACCTTACCATAAGTATGTATGTATAGGAAAAAGCGTGGTATATATTAAGGGTTCAGTACTATCTGGGGTTTCAGGCATCCACAGGGGGTCTTGGAACGAATACCCGGGGAACAAGGGGAGACCACTGTGTATCTACTATTATGCTAGTACCAAGCTCTCTTGTTTACTGTAATTTTGCAGTGAATTTTTAAGTGAAGTGTGAGTCTTCCAACTTAATTCTTTTACAAGATTCTTTTGACTATTTGGAGCTTTTCCATATTAATTTTAGGATAAGCTTGTCAATTGTTGCATAAAAGGCTGCTGTGATTTTGATAGAGATTACATTGCATTTGTAGCTCAATTTGAGATTATTGCCATTTTAGCAATATTAAGTATTCTGATCCATGAAAATGGGCTATCCTTCCGTTTATTTAGGTCCTCATTAATTTACTTCAACAACATTTTGTTACTTTCGGTGTACAATGATTGTACTTCCTTAGTGAAAATTATTTTTAAATATTGATCTTTTTAATGCTATTGAAAATGTAATTACTTTTTAATTTCTATTATTTTGATTTTTAATGGCTAGTCGATAGAAATAAAATTTTTCATATTTATCTTATATTACCCAAGCAGTTTACTGAACTAATTTAATAGATCTCATCTGTGTGTACGTGTGGGTGTATTTCTTAAGATTTCCCATATATAAGATGATGCTATTGTGAATAGAGATAATTCTATTCCGTCCTGTCCAATCTGGATGCCTTTAGTTCTTTATTACTTTTTCTTGCCTAATTTCCCTGTTAGAACCTCTAGTATATTGTCAAATAGAGGTGATGGGAGCAGACATCCTTGTCTTGCTCTGACTTTTAAGGAGAGAGTACTTAGTCTTTCACCATTAAGTGTGATATGAGCTGTGACTTTTTCATAGATGCCCTTTTTCAGGTTAAGGAAGTTCCTATTATTCCTAATTTTATGTGTTTTAATCATGAAGGTGGGCTGTATTTTGACACTTTTTTTCTTTGTCTCTTGAGATGATCATGGGCTTTGTCCTTTATTCTATTGATATGATCTATCACCTTGATCGATTTTTAGATAATGTACAATATATAGAGAGACACACACACATCTATATATAGAGAGACTAGATGTTTCAGTCTTTAGTCTGTCTAGGTTGACGAAAATGAATATTTGCTATTGAGAGTTGGGTTTCATAAAGTACAAGCAACAAAAGCAAAAATAGACATGTAATCATTTTTTGACCTCATTGAGACTATTTAATTATCTTCTATTTGTTACACCAATGATAACATATTTCTCCCTCCTGTTTTACCTCTCATTAATTGTGCCCTGTTCTTCCTTCCCTTACTATTTAGACTTGATTAAAATGGTTTAAACACTTATTTTCCTTTACATTTTATAATGTCTCCATATTTTTTTACATACATTTGGCAAATCAAAGTTCTGCTTTCTTCTTTCTCTTTACTTGTATATGGGCAAATAGAAGCTGCTGGGGAAAAATAGCACACTATCATGTATTCGTATTCTTATATGTCAGGATTCAGTTAGGATTATAAATACACGACAGCCATCACAACTTGATATATGCTTCATGCTATACCATCCTATTACATGCCATTGCTTTGCTTCAGTCAACCTATTTTATCACTCAGAAACTCCCTGAAACATTCTTCTCTCCTCAAACTGTCTGTTTTCTTCCTCCCAAACTTCACATTATCTTCCATATGCTCAGTAGAAAAGACCATATTCTATTCCTAGAGCAAGTAGCCATCAATCAGAATCCTCAGCTTTTACTGTTCAACCCACAGACATCACTGCAACTGTGCTCGCCCTCTTCTTTTTCGTTACTTTTTAAGGGGGAGGGAGTGGTGGTGCCAGGAACTGTCCTCTGTCTATATAAGTCAATCCCTCCTCCACCTGCATTCTGAATGCTGCATTCTTTCTTCGCCTCAAGGATGTAACAAGATGTTTTGTTCCTTCTATTTTCCCTGTATTATCAACTTCTCCCTCTCCATGGTGAAAATCTATATGGATTTGTGATACTGAACCTCTGAATCTCAAGTTCGTGTGCCTCATGTGCAGTAAACCAATCACTGAGACATTGATGCTTGGAGATGGAGAAAGGTTTACTCCAATTGACCAAGTTGAGAAGGTGGGAGAATAGGTTCTCTCAAATCCACCTTCCCAAGAGAAGAAAGCAGGGGGTTTTATGGAGCTAAGCGGCTTGACAGGAGGAGTTTTGGAGAAACTAAGGGGAAATTCAGTTTCTTCCACTCTAGATAAGCCCTTGGGCAATCTGACTTCTGGGGTCAAGAGCAGCTGGGGGATGGTTATCTGATGATCCTTGAAGGCATTCTTTTTCTTCTGCACACAAGGTCATAAATCCTTGTAATCTTTGAGTCACCCCTCAGGTTAAACAAGAAAACAGCAAGTTGACAACGTTAACTTCTTTTCATCTATGTCTGTGTTGGGAACAAGGCTAAAAGGTAAACTTATTGAATATTTACGGTAACACCCTCAGCTACCCAGCTTCATTTGGACATTAGGATGTAAGCATGCTTATATTGCATGTTAAATGTAAACGGGCCAAAAGGAAAAAAAAAAAAAAACTCTCCTTCAACTCATTTTGATGATCTCTAATTATGATCCTGTCTCCTCTCCTTCACAGGCAATTTATCCATTGAATTACATATATTCACTACTTCTGTGTTTTAATCTCTTAGTCATCAATCCAATCCGGCTGTATCACCTTCACTCTCATTAACGTTACCATTGGCCTTTTTATACTTGGGTTTTTTTGGTAAGGAAGATTGGCCCTGAGCTAACATCTGTTGCCAATCTTCCTCTTTTTTTCCCTCCCCAAAGCCCCACTACATAGTTGTATATCCTAGTTGTAGGTCATTCTAGCTTTTCTATGTGGGATGCCTCCACAGCATGGCCCAACCAGTGGTGCTAGGTCTGCACCCAGGATCTGAAGTGATGAACCCAGAACTGCGCTGAAGCATAGTGTATGAACGTAACCACTTGGCTATGGGGCCGCTCCACCCAAGAGCCTTTTGTCACTGAATGTATTGGAAGATTTTGCTTACCATTTTGCTTAAACTTTCAGTGGCTTTAACACTACTGATTACTTTATCAGTCCTGAAAAGCTTTTCCTTTGATTCTGAAGACACAAAATTCTTTTCATTTTCCTTCTACCTCTCTGCCTTTTTCTTCTGTTGGCTACTACAAAAGCCATCCAGAGGTACCCTCTTGCTTGATTCCTACAATAAAGTGTGTAAAAATAAAATACTAAATTTCTTTAGCCCTTTTTGCAGCTGGATGTTGCCAAGTTATGCACTGCTATTAAGCTCTGTCAAATGTGATGCAGTCAGAAGTATCCGAGGAAAGTTGCCCTTTATGTCCTTCCCTCTTTATTCATTTTTTTCTTATTCACACATTCCACTTTTTGGAGATGACAACAGTTATCCTAAGATGTGAAAATAAATGCCATATGCTAAGGATTTGGGAGCAGAAAATAGAAGTTTTCTGAATTTTTATGACATTTTGAGTAACCGTTCCAGCCTTGGACCGCATATTATCAGATTTCTTACCATGCAAGACAAATAAATTCTTACGTGTTTAAGGTTGCTTTCTCAATTTTTCTTTGTTTCCAGCTCAATAGACATTTCTATATCATAAAAGCTTCAATTCATTCTCATTATTCTAAGGATATATTAAGCTAAAACATTAGTTAGAAGGCCTTCTAGGATTCAGCCTTCTCCTAGTCTTCCAGACTCATTTCTTACTACTCTTCCTTCATAATTTGAGCTCTACCCAGGTTGACTTCTTTTCAGTTTCTTTCATATGCCTTTTTTTTGCCTACCGTTGTACATACTGTTCATTCTGCCTGAAATTCTTTCCCATTCCCATATTCTGAATCTCTTTAATATTACTCATTTTCATATCTCAGTTCGAAGCCACTTTCTTGGTAAGCCTTTCCATCTCTTCAAATGTTTCCCTGTCACATACACTCATAGATTCTTCTTTCATGTTATAGTGTAATTGCACATTTCCGTGATTATTTGACTAGTGCCCATCTGCCCCGCTAGACTGTAAATTCTCTGAAACTAGGACTGGATTGAGCTGTGTCCTCTAAAAAGGTATATTGACATTCTGACCCTTTGTACCTCAAAATGTGACCTAATTTGGAAACAGGCTCTTTGAAGAGGTAACCAAGTTAAAATTATTAGGTCATTAGTGTGGACCTGAATCCAATATGACCGGTGTGCTTTTAAAAAAAGCAGAAATTTGGATACAAAGACACACATACATAGGGAGAAGACGTGAAGACTCATATGGAGAATGCCATGTGGAGACGAAGAATTTGAGTAATGCAGCTACAAGCCGAAGAAAGCCAAAGACTGCCAGCAAACAACCAGAAGCTAGGAAGAAGGATAGAAGGACTCCCCTACAGGTTTAACAGGGAGGACTGGCCCGCCAACACCTTATTTCAGACTTCCAGCCTTTGTGGTACAATAAATATCTTTTGTTTTCGGTCACCCATTTTGTGGTAGTTTGTTATGGTAGCTCTAGGAATCCAATACAATGCTCAGTCAACGTTTATTGAATAAATAATTGAATGAATGAATATGAGTTCTATAGGCAGATTTGGAAAACAACGACACAATGCAAACTTAAAAAGAAAATAAATCATTAAGAAAGAGAGAGAGAGGAAGGGAGGGAGGAAAGAAGAAAGGGAAGGAGGGAGGGAGGAAGAGAGAAAAAGATAAAATCTATTCTTGGTGCAATGAAAACATTTGGCTTGGTTGTGAGGCTGAAGAATAAAAGGACTTTGTTAGCCTAAGACAACTAAATGTGTTTCAAGAATCTAAAGTGTCTTGTGAATGGAGTAGAAAGTATCTGAATTATTATTTCTTGTTGTAATCCAGAATCTGATCATGAGTTAATGTGACATATGTTCTATGGTGCTCTCAAAGTTGTCAGGAAAAAACAGTGTTTTTAAAAATGCCATTGGTATTTGGTAAAGATTGCATTGAATCTGTAGATTGCTTTGGGTAGTATGGACATTTTAACAATATTAATTCTTTCAATTCATGAATGTGGGGTGTCTTTCCATTTGTTTCTGTCTTATATAATTTCTTTCATCAATGTTTATAGTTTCCAGCATACAAATCTTTTACCTCCTTAGTTTAAGTTTATTCCTAGGTATTTAACTCCTTTTGATGCTATTGTAAAGGGGACTGTTTTCTTAATCTCCTTTTCAGATAATTCATTGTTAGTTTACAGAAATGTAACTAATCTCTGTATGTTGGCTTTGTATCCTGTAACTTTATTGAATTTGTTTATTGGTTCTCACAGTTTTTCTTTTTTTCTTTAAAGGAGTCTTTGGGTTTTCTATATATAGATCATATCATCTGCAAACAGTGACAGTTTTGCTTCTTCCTTTCCAATTTGGATGCTTTCGTTTATTTTTCTTGTCTGATTGCTCTGACTAGGACTTCCAGTACCATGTTGAATAGAAGCAACAAGAGTGGGCATCCTTTCCTTGTTCTGGATCTTAGAAAAAGGCACTGTCTAACTCTATTGTTGCTGATTTAATGCTAACATAACATGATTGAATAACCTCATGCGTTTTAGATGTGTTACTGTCTATTAGGCCAATTACTGGTAAATGAGAGTATAGGAATAATTAGGCCCAAAACTTGAGTTCAGTTGTACTTTATAATGAATAAGCCAGTAACTCCTTCCCAAAAGATGAAGAATATCTGAACTGATTCTTCAACGTTTGATCCGTTGCTTGGGTCACATTTTACTAACAAGCCATGTTGTTGTGCTTTGGAAGTAGGCAGATTCAAGTGATAGCCTCACCCCAGCTCTAACGTAGTAAGCACTCCAGAGCTGAGCTTACTTTGAGATGGGCCAAGCTGTCCTCTGCTAACTCTCTTCCCCTTCCAAGTTTGGTGAGCCCACAGGAACTGGCCTCTTGGCTTTACTTTCCTCATCTGTGCGTCCAGGCATGTCGGTGGTCTCAAGGTTGCTCTCATGTTTAAAGTCAGGAATTCCTTTTCCATCTTTAAACCTGAATCCAGAGCTAACTTCATGCACCTGGGTCTTGTGTATCATACAGGCCCCCATTTCTCAGAATGGTCTCATCATTGGCTTTATGCTCTGCTGGGACTGTCTTGAAATTCTTACACTTTTATCTTTGAACTTGCGTGTTATAAGTGAAGTCTGATGGGAAATGGAGCACATGTGTGAGAAATGGAGATACGCAGATAGATTGGGAGCTATGGCCACCTTAGTAGATTCAAGTCCCCAGGCACTTACAGTTGAAGACACAGTGACAGAATTCATAAACAGGCATTTTAAATTATGTACAAATCATGAATCCAATTTTGCTTCTTGTAGAACCTTCACAATTTATATGAAATGTTAGAAGAAACATTAAAATGCCATAATATAAATTTAAATTTTAAATTAAACTCAAACAAGCAACTGATTTGTTTGGGGTGCTAAATCTTTTTAGAAACACTGATCCATGAAAATCATCAAGTGTAGAAGCATGCAATTTATATTTTGAAGTGCCATTTTTTTTCAAATACATCAATTGAAAATAAATTGCTAGATGGATAAATTTTGATGACCAAAAATGATTTTGCAGAAATCCACCCATACAAATCTTATGGTCAAAGTATCATCTGTTTATAAAATAAAAATATGACTCTAAACTTATTTTTATGCAGTTTGTCCTGATAGGAACAACATAAGATTATGTTGTTATTTATGCGTTTTCATTGCCCCTACTATGTTTTATCCGTAATAAAATATTTTTAAAAGGAACACCTGTACATTTCAGTCACTTTAATAGTACTTTTGTTCCCCTCTGTTTAATAGGAGGCCGTGCATTTTCATTTTACATCTCACTCTCCAAATTATGTAACTAAACTTCTCTAAGCCTTGGGATATAAATCATTTTTATTGAAGACGGAAAGAGAACTTCCTGGGCAGAGGTTCTTTACATTATGGGACTTTCTCATTATGTATTGCTTCCTGTGGGATTGCAAAGAGTAAAACAACAGTGATGGGTAGAATTCAAACCCCAAAACTCTACCTGACTCTCATCCATATTATATGCCAGGCGAAAGTGGGATTGAATTTAAATAAGAGTGAGTTGAAAGGTCTGGGCTTTTTTTTTTTCCTTAAGGATTTTATGGGAAGATTTAGAGCACTGAGCAATGTCATATTTTTCTAAACTTTGATGTGAGGAAATTCATTGATGTGTACTCTCTGCTTATGAATCCCAGTCATGACCTTCTCAATTTACAGCACGGCTTATACAGAGGTCTAGTTATTGTTTATTTTTAAGACTTTATTTTTTTATAGCAGTTTTAGGTTCACAGCAAAATTGAGCTGAAAGTGTAGAGCTTTCCCATACACCACCTTCCCTCACATGTGCATGGTCTCCCCCATCATCAACATCCCCCACCAGAGTGAGACGTTTGTTACAAATGGCATGTCAATTTCACCCAGAGTCCATAGTTTACATTACAGTTCAGTCCTGGGGTTGTTCTATGGGTTTGGACAAATGCATACTCAAAAGAGTATTTGTCGTTATAGTATCATGGAGAATATTTCCACTGCCCTCAAAATCCTCTGTGCTCTGCTTATTCCTGCCCCCACCCCCACCCCTGGCAAACACTCATCTTTTACAGTCTCTTCAGTTTTACTTTTTCCAGAATGTCATATTGTTGGAACTATACAGTACGTAGCCTTTTCATATTGGCTGCTTTCACTTAGTAATATACATGTAAGATTCCTCCATGTCATTTCATGGCTTGATAATTCATTTCTGAGATATAGTTTTAAATTCCAAATTTTCTTCCATTTATTAATTTGGTCTAGATTAGGCCTTCACTAATTATACAAAGATGAACGAGTTACGGCTCCAACCTGCTGGAGTTCACAGTTCAGAAGGGAAGACAGATGGGTAGACTGAGAATGAGAATGAGTAATAAAATGCTGTGGCGGAGGTAAGCACGCAGTCTTACAGAGGTGGGGAAGGAGCACCCACTCCCGACGAGATACAGGAAGCAGCTCAGAAATAACATGGGGGCTGAAAACTGCAAGAATAGAAGACTGAAGAAGAGGGGAAACTGTGTACTATGGAGAGACTGCTGAATTGTACAAAGGCACAAATGTGGGAAAGGTCATGTCTTTAGAGATTTAGAAGTAATAATTACATTGGTTAGAACCTGGTGTTGAGGGAGGAAGTAGCACTATCTGTAGGACGGTCGGGTGGAGATGTGCTCATCTTCTGGTTATTCCTCCTTCTCTACCTCGCCTGGAAACCTGGCTTCTAAGTGTGTTCTTTGACCCTGATCTGTCCCCATGGCCTCTGGGACTTGTTTCTGCTTCAGGGTATCTCTGATTCTCATGGAAGAACTGATTCCAACCTACTGGCTACTTCAGACCTAAAATGCTGGTTCCTACGTGCTGATTTTGGATTTCCCTGAGTCTGAATTATTTTCCTACTGTCTTGACGTGACATCGACTATGAGGTTCATAGAAACAAACGACTCAGCTTTGGCTAAGAAATGCGTTAATCAAAGTTTACACAAGCATTTCTGGGTCATTTGGCTATTTTATTTCTTTGTTTTCAAATCTCAGGTGCACAAACCTGGACTAATTATATTTTTTGCTTCATGACACACTCAGCATTGATCCATTGTGATCCACCTTGTTCTTTTATTGAACTAAATAAGTAAACCAGAGTGAAAATCCCAACTGAATTGATTTGATTATCAAGAAACTGATTATTTTTATGAGACATCACAGACAAAAAATTAAGTACAATAATTTTTTGTGTTAAGCATTTGTCTTTTTTTCAAAGTGAGTAGACACAGACATTTGGACGATGTCAGAGTAAATTGTTGATATCATAATACTTTAACCTTGGCTACAATGGCAAGCAAATCTCAAAAATAAAAACATTCTTCTATGTAATAATATTACCATTTTCTCATCCATGAAAAACCCTTAGTATTACATAACAACCAGTCCAACTTGGATTTCCCCAATTTTCTCCCCATTGTCCTTTATAGGTCACACACACACACACACACACACACACACACAGGACTGAGCTCATGTGGGTGGTTGAGTCTCGCTCAAGGTCACCAATGTGTTTGCCGTAATTTGGAGTCTGGCATGGTGTTGTTTGAAGCCATTCTGGTTTGTACCAGAGCCTTAAGCTAAGTTTAGTTAGCAGGAGCTCAACTCTGGACTGGTTGGTTGCTGGCTGTGTCCATTTTGAGTCTGGAGGATTCCAAAGTAAAGAGTGAGTTACAAAGAGGACTTTCTCCTTTGAGAATAGCATGATATACCATTCAAATACAATGTGATGATCTCTGAAAGGTAAAAATTACCTGTATATATTTGATAAAATTAAAACTTCTGTGTTTTCCAATTAGGAGAGCTTCAAACAAACCAGAGTTGTTTTAGTAAAAAAAAAAACAAAAAGAACATATTGCAAAACCAACTTCAAGCAATTTGCTGAATCTGTGAAATGAAAGAGTGAAGGATAAAAACAATGACTCTTCCTTTGCACCTAAAGGACAGTTTTACTATGCTCCTGAGATGTCCATGTGCAAAATATTAAAACGTATGCATATTAGAGTCAAACCTTTGACCATTGAAAGGGAGAATTCCCAACTAATAGGAAAATATTCTCTGACTTTCATGAAGCTCAAAAAGAGTTGAAAAATTGGAGGCCTATGTCACTTACTCAGAAAGCGTGTCTACATTTATCCACTTAAAAATATACAACAGAGATGGAGCATTAACCAGGAACTCGGCTCATCCTCAACTTCACTTTGCATCACTCCAGTCAATCTGTACCACTCCGTGTGCTGCCACTTTGGTCTTTGTGGAACATTACTTTTCTGTCACACTTCACTAACTTTATTTTTCAAGATCCTGCACTTCTAAGAAGCCTAAGGTAAGTCACTAATGAGCACAAAACAAATGATAGCACTGCTTGAATTCTTCATGCAGAAAGGATGCACAGTGGTTGGAGGGATGGATTCAAGTCACTGGTGTGAATCCGCTGGCAGACAGCGATCACTGCCCAGTTTAATTACAACAGTGATTACTTGCTTTGTAGCATGGGACAATTAGCCTTTATAAAATAGAGTTGCTATAAATGCTGATTCTTTGTCCCTTTTCTTTCAGAAAAACATCTATTTTTTCTCAATCTCACAGCTTCTGTCAAACACCTAAAGGGTGTGGCTGAAAAGTTGTATAATCCAGGTCTCTTTCTGAAAATGGCGGGACATCTCCTTCACTTTATATCAATTATGGCTCTTCTACACATGTCTAAGTTTCTTTCAAATGATTTAATCATTCCCTTTGGTTGGGCAGCACACACAAGATGTCTGCTCATCATTGGAAACGCCTGGGAGAGCAGTGATGTATTGTGCTGACGGGGAGTCATCAGTCACCACGAGTTCTAAATCACCTCCTTTGTCAGGCAAGAAAGTTAGGAGGAAAATAATCGAAGGATGACATATATCTATCCATGCTGGAATTTTCAGCCCTCTGTCTTAAAACAAAACAAAACAAAACGAAACAAAGAAACAAAAAACAAGACTTCTCTTTCTGGTAATAGAATTTGTTAACCATCTTAATACTTTTTTATAAATATTTCTTTAGCAAGTGAATTAAGTGAATTTGGGCCATACATGTTTCCCTTAGGCATTTCTAAAATGATGGTGAGACTGGAAAAATATAAATGAATTATTTGTAGTTATTCTCTGAATCTGTTAATTATGCATGAAACAAAAGATAGAAAACCCTGATCTTTGTATGCCGTAGGGAGAGTGCACTGCGGCATCCCATTCAAACGGCTGTGACATAATTCATTATGGAGATGCTAATGGACAGAGGAATGATTCTCTGAAAATTTTTCAATGCTATTTGCTGCCAGGCATAGTAATTAATTTGCTTTGCTAAAGTCACCAGAGTAACTTTTATTTTCTAATTCTGAAGCATAGAGCAGAATTTCCAAAATTTGAGGACAGTGTGACAAGACATTTCTCACAATAAACCTATTTCCCATTCACTGCCTCAAGAGCACTGCAATTTGTCACCATCAGAAAACTCGGCAGCAGTTGCCCTTCCAAATCTAGTGAGATTATTTATACATGGCAGCTGTTACTTGGAACCCATACATCGGAACAGTAAGCTGTGGCAGTGGGGTGACAGATTATTTTAAATCGTTACCATCACAGTAATAGATCAATAGAAACCTTATTTAAAACAGAAATAAAAATAAAAATAATTTTAATAACAATATCTCTTAGAAATTGGAAATTGTAAAGCAGAAGAGAGATAGATAGTCTGCTATTTCTCATCACCTCAAACCCAAAGGTGACTTTATTCTATTGTTCAAATTTAATAAGATGAAGGCACCTTCAGCTATGGTGACCAATCTCTGTCAGGTCAGGATCTTTTTCTTTTCAATAGCTATCATATTATTATAACTCATTTCAAAAATACTCACCTCTGTGTTCTTATCAAATTAGAAAACTGTCTGTATGTCTAGTTTGATGATTCAAAGAAAAAATATACTCCCAATCTATGATCACAGGAGACACACTTTTAATTACTTTATCTTTGTTCCGGCATATTATTATAAGACATGTTTCATCAACCAGGCCTAAGTTTCATAAGCGAACCACTTGTAAAATGTTTCAGAAAGCAGTAGATGCAAATTGAACCACAGGAGCAAGTAAAGATGTATGCTGTAACAGCGCTTTTCTCCCTGACCACGGAGTGTTGCTGTGGTTTTCGTGTTACTTAGAATGTCCATAGGACTCCCATATGAGGAATGAAAAAGGTTTAACTCTCCCGCGATCTACCTGTTGCGGGTGTTTCGTATTTTTTAGGGGGTGGGGGCCTCAGGAGCCATTCCTCTGCTTAATAAGTTGATTTTCTTTGGGAGGAAATTCCTCCTGATTCTCATGTTATCTAGCGCTATTGGGGAGAGCGCCTTTCACTGTAGAAACCTACATCCACTTACTACCCTGATAGAGAAAGAGAGTGGTCTCCTGACCTAGTCTTTCCCAGACATGCTCTGTTTCTAGATTTTATTCATTAACAGAGAGCTACAAAATAGAAGAAATGTTTCTTTTCAGCTATGGCATCACAGCCAGTCTACTCCTTTATGCCATTAGAAGCTACAAAGTTCCCGCCTCACAACTCAGGAATGTCATCTTCGTTGTCAAGTCAGGAATGACTATAAAGGATCTAGCTCACATAAATTATAGAATATGAACAATTTTGGGGAAAAGTTTTAAATAGACATTGCATATTTTTTTTTAAATCTCACAACATTATACATTGTATAGCTTTTTCCGCTGGTAAGAATGTTCCAGAGTCTCTGAATACTTTTTTTATTCCAATCTTTATTATGATTCGCTTATAACAGATAGAAGACCAAACGCTACATAAAGCCTTGTTTCATCAATGGCTCCCATAATGTGACCTCCCCACTCTACTCCCATTCCTTAAATGAAAAAGTCCCTCCCCTCCCCTTGGGATTCTACTAGACAGGTCAGACACCACCTTCCTCATCCTCAGTTATTGTACAATTATTGTTTTAAAAAGAAAATCTTAATTATATTGTCTAAATAGTTAAAAGCCACAAAGTTGAATTACTAAGTCGAGTTAATCACTATTTTTAACATCACAACAGGAGTTGTGAAAACTTGCAGGGAATCAGAGAAAGGGGATAAGGGACTACCCAGCGGAAGGGATCAACTTTACAGTGTCAGATGGCCACTGCAGACGAGTGACCCAGAGTTAGAGTATGTTTGATCCAAAAACAGGGTAGGAAGAGTTTGTAGAACAAATCACCCAGAGAGAAGGTTGAGGTAGAGTAGCAATCTAGGGGTAGGGGCAAAGGCTAAGGGGAGATACAGGACACTTAAGACCCGCTGGGGAACAGGACTGTAGATTTATATGGAAGCCAACTAGGCATGAAATGGGGCAGGAAATGAGTCTTTTATCTCTTCCCTCTGGAAATTAAATACACGGATATTTCCAACTTTATTGAGGTGAAATTAGTACACAATAAATGCATCCAATTTTAGTGTGTAGTGATAACTTTTGACAAGTGTATACAGTCATGTAATCATCATAGTCAAGAGACAGGATATTTCTATCACCCCAAAATGTTTCCATGAATTCCTTCCCACTCAGTATCTCCACTTCCAGTCCTAGGAGACCGCTGCTCTCCAAATGTCACTACAGGCTGTTTTTGCCCTTTCTAGTGTTTTGTATCAAGGGAATCATACAGTATGTACTCCATATGTCTGGCTTATTTCATTCAGCATAATGTTTTTGAGAATCATCCATGTTTCTATGTGTAGCAGTAATTTTTCCTACTGGTTTCTGAGGATTTCATTGTGTGTGTATATATATACACACACCACAATTTGTTTATCCTTCACCAGTTGGAGTACATTTAAGTTGTTTCCAGTTTTAGAGAATTATGAATGCAACAATTCTAAATAGTTGTGTGCAGTTCTCTGAGTTGACAAATATTTTTCATCCTCTGGACTAAACTATTTAATTACTCTCAGCTAAAAAGCCAATAGCACGATTTATGGTTGTATGTTAAGTATGTAGTTAACTTTTTAAGGAAGTTTCCAAACTCTTTTCTGAAGTGATTCTACCATTGTATATTCCTAACAGCACTATGTGTATATTCCAATTGGTTCACATCCTTGACAGCATGTGATACTGTCATTCTAAATTTTATGCGTTTCGATAAATGCGTGGTGGTATCATACTGTGGTTTTAATTTGGATTTTCCTGGTTAATGATTTGCACATCTTTTCATGTGCTTTTTGGCCATTGATATGTCTCCTTTTGTGGAGTGTGTGTGCAAATGTGCTGACCATTTTGAGTGGGTATTTTTTGCTGTTACTGCATTGAGAGACTGCTTTGTACATTTGGTAAAATGCCTTAATTAAATATACACTTGTTAAGATTTCTCCTATTGTTGGCTTGCCTTTTAATTTTGTTAATGGTGTCTTTTGAAGAGCAGAAGTTTTCAAATTAAATGAAATTGAGTTTATCACTTTCAAATTTATGGTTTGTGTTCTTTGTATTCTATCTAAGAAATAGTTTCTTACACCAAGGTTGCAAAAATTTTCTCATATATTTTGCTATTTTAAATGGTATTTAAAAAGTACTAGTTGTTGCTAGTATGTAGACATAGATTTAATTTTTGTATATTTATCTTGTGTATTATAACCCTATCGCACTCAATTATTAGTCCATGTGGCCTTTTTGTGGCATTTTCCACATATATGATTATGTCTTCAGTATGTGAATGCAGCGCTGTTTCTTCATTTCAATACGTATGTCTGAGGTGGCCAACTGCTGAAGTCACTCCTGGTAATCCCTGCTCATAGCATTCATCCACCTGTGGGCTCCCTGCTTTGGGAATGAGCCAGACCTAGCGATGCAGTTCGAATGACTAGAATGTGGCAAAAGTGATAGGATCTCCCTTCTGACACTAAGTTACCAAAGGCAGTGGCTTCTGTCTTGCTCACTCTCTCCCCCTCTCGCGGGCTCCCTTTTATGAAATAAGTAGCCTTATGGAGAGATGTCTCTTGTAAGGAGCTGAGAGAGGCTTTTGTCCAACAGTTGGCAAGATAAAGAGTCTCAGTACAATGGTCTGCAAGGAACTGAATCCTGCCAACAAGCGCATAGCATTGGAAGAGAATCTTTCCCATCAAACTTTGAGCTGACCGAAACCCCGGCTGATGCTGTGAGTGCAGCTTTGTGAAGGACCAGAGGCAGAGGTTACACCTCCTAGAATAGCCTTTTAAAAAGACAAACTACGGCTGGCCCCGTGGCCGAGTGGTTATTTGCATGCTTTGGTTTGGAGGCCCAGGGTTTAACTGGTTTGGATCCTGGGCGCGGACATGGCACTGCCCATCAGGCCATGCTGAGGGGTCGTCTCACATAGCACAACCAGAGGCACTCACAACTAGAAGGTACAACTATGTACGGGGGGGTGCTTTGGGGAGAAGAAAAAAAAAGAGGAAGATTGGCAACAGATGTTAGCTCTTGGCCAATCTTTAAAACAAAAAGAGAGACAGACTACAATTCTCTTGTTGTACATAATGCAAACAACAAACATCTAAGTTGTGAAATAAAATAGATTGTCACGTTTACAGAAAAATATAAATCGAAAGAGAAGTAAAACAAGGATGAGACATATGGAAACAAAGAGAGAAAGGATTCTGGCATGTGAGCAATTAAGAGGACACCTGTGTTGTCAATGAAATTAGAAACTATTCCTTTAAATATCCCCAGTGTCCCTATCACCAGAGATCACAGAGCGAGTAAGTGACAGACCCAGGGCCAGGTCCAGGCCAGTCTGACGGACACGCCCTTCCCAGGACATGAGGGTTGGCCCCACTGCTGGCTCCAGTTTTGCTTTTATCTCATGAACGACTATGGACAAGTTCTTGACCTCCCTGAGGGTCCGCTTTCCCATGTAGGCCCTTGGGGTCAGAATCCTTCTCCATTCTTATCAATAAAATTACTTTCTGAACAAAAATCAACTGAGATAAGGCATTTGCAAGTATTTAGAAAATTCTAAAGGAATCAGAAAATATAAAGATTTATTAAGATTATAATGCATTTAAAAATATTTTACTTGTAATACAAAATGCTTGTTATTGTCACAATTCTAGCAGAATTACTAGAATTAGGGGAAGTAGGTAACAAAAACAACAGAAGTTTGTTTGGAAAAAACTTGGTTTATTGTTTATTAAAAATTGCCACCAAAGTTTACAAACTGCTAAAAGACCATATATTTTCTCGAATGGTCTCTTTTATTGCACAGCGAAGAATAAGCGAAAGCCAACACAGGCGGTAAGTGATATCACCGTGTGGGTTTCAGAGCCTGATGGTCCAGGGGCACCCGGCTTCCCCATCAACACAGGGCGCACAGTGAGCACCAGGCACTTTCAGGGCCACTGTTTATAATGCCACGCGGGTCCCCACTTTCATGAATTCGCTTTTCCTTGAGAAATGACTGCTTAAAATCTTGAACAACTCTTTCAGTGTACAGAATTAAACTAAAATGGGAACTCATTTCTTCTGTGAAGAGCAAATGAATATATTCAAGAGCAAGAGTATACACTTTCTGATAATTTCTTAATACTTTGGTCCTCTAATTAAAAATAAACCAATGCTAGAATATATACATAGTGTTAAGTTAAATTTAACTCTGTTTACTTACACACACTTTTATTCATTACAATCTCTAGAGAAGGAGAATTTATTAACCTATTTGGCCAGCATTTAATAATATAACATTTTAGGGTGAGAGTTGGACAATGGCTTTATTGCCAGCCTGGGTCTCCTGGAGACCACCTGACACTTTGCACTTTGGCATCAAGGGGTCAGTGTGACAGCCACCTCGATGGGCCGCTTCTCTCTGGGATAGGTCACTCCAGGGGTTTAAAACTCTAAAAATTCCTTCAGAGGTGTTTGATAGTAAGCTTATCCCAGAAGATGGGCCAGGCAGTCTCTTTTCAAAACCCTGAATGACTAATAGCTCCCGTGTCTAGAAATGAGGATAAATTCTAAGGATTTCTTTCCCTAGAATGACTCTCATCTCCGTCTTGGGCCTTACTCTGGTCTTAACCATTGCTGAAGAATGGATTTTAACTCCTTTGCTCTACAGCCATGTCTGCTCTGATTTGAGGGACAGAAACTACATCTTAGGGAAACACAGTTATTGTGAAGAAGCAAAGCCCAGAGCTGACAATGCAGAAAACAGTGTCGGTGTCGTCCAGGTGTCTGTCCTCGGCTCTCCCCATTTATCCATGCCTTCAAAAGTACTTATCCAGATCCTGTTTGATGACAGACCCTACACTGGAATGAACAAGACAGCTCTATGCCTGCCATCCTTGAGCAAATATTCTCCAGGGACATGTGGGTATTGAACGAGTGTGATAAAAAAAAAAAAAAGAGAACAGAGCGTTGGCGGAGCATAGAATGGGAAACTAACCCTGTTTGACAGATGTGGAGGGTGCTCTCCCTGCTGACGTGATAAGCTGAGATCTGTCCCAGTTGAGGGGGGTTTGGAACAGTGCTGTGGGCAGAAAGTGGTGCGTGCAGACTGTGGGGAAAGTACCACCCAGAGTAGAACCTGAAATCGTAGGTATTCTATTTTGAGCACCTAGGAACCTAACTGTGGTGCTGTCGATGGATCCGGGATGCCTACAGATAAGGTCTGCTCCAAGGATCTTTAGTAGCTCTCCAGTATAAATACACTGTTCCATATATTTAACCATGAGAGGCCAGCCAATTAGACAACTGGCATTGTGGAAATTCCTAACATGTGCCAATGGAACAGGGTGTTTTGTTTGTCTGTTTCCTTTCTTATTAACTCTTGAAAAATACTAACTAGCAATCATAGACGAAGCTTAACTGAACCATTCATGCTTGGTGCTGAATTTTGATAAAGAAAATGAATATAAAGAGGCAATTCACATAAGAAAGGCAAACGGTAAACCACCCTTGTGATTGATCAAAGAAACGTGTACCACAACTTCCCAGTACCAGGTTTACTCTAACACAGTAACTGTAACTGTGCTACAACACCCACTGGACCAGAGTTACGTTGCCGTCGCCTGGCATCATAAACTGGGGTATTGTTTTCAGAAGATGAGGAGATAACACGTAACAACAGATATACAGGCATTTAAACACTCTACTCTAGAAAGCTAATTCCAGGAATTTACTCTATGATTAGAACTCAACAGAAGCCCCAAAAATTTAACACAGAGAGATGCTTATAGATGCATTCTCTATGATTGAAATTAAAAAATACTAGAAATAACCGAATTGTACAATATTATGAAAGTGATATCTTATTACAAATAGCCATTGAATAGCCATTAAATATTTCACTATGATGGAGTCAAAGCAGAACAAGGAGAGGACATGTGGGCTTTTTATATGTTGCCTATGACCATAAATACATTTGTAATAACACAATAATTATATTTACACAAATGCATGTACCTGTGTATAAGCGTATGTCTCATCTCACCCTTCCGAATACGGGTGATAAAACTGCATCTAATTTCTAGGTTCACTGTGAGGATCAAATGTATACTTACAAAGTTTGCATATAAATAAATTACGTTCCAAAGTTATGATGAGAAAGTGTCTATAATTAATATACTACTTTCTAAGTAGGTTTTAGGGTTAACAAAAATAAAGGGTCAAAATAACAATTTATATGCCCAGCTCTGCAGTTTTCGTAGACGTAAAAGGTGTGACTTTGGTTCGTGGAGTTACAAAGCAGGGAGATGATCGTATCAAAGATAGTGTTGCTCATTTCATAACAATCAGGGGAAAGCACTTCTGCTACCCTCTAATCTCTCTTCCAGAAAGTACAGGAGCGACATGGCATAAAGCTTGCTGAGTCTCCACACCTCTTTAGTATTTTTCTGCTCAACACAGTCTCACAATTTATAAAATGAATGTATCTCTGATCAGCCATTCCCGAAAATGTGAAACTGCCCATTTTTGATTTCAAATGGAATTTGTATCTATTGTGTTTATCTAAATATCCCATTTTTTCTGAATAAAAGTGATTTGAAGTCGCTTACAAGGATAAACTTAATAGTAAACGAAGGACAGCTGGGGATAAAATCAGAAAGGAAGCCCTAGAATGTGATCTGAGAGGTCAGAAGGAGCTGCCAGGACTCTCTCCATGGAGATGAGATGGTTAGAGCTGGGGGATGTTGTTCGTACTCTCTGACTAGCAAATATGGTTTAACTAAGGGAATTTTGGATATACGAAAACAGAAAATTGATCAAGTCGGGGTAGGGGTGTGGGATGGAGTCTCAAGGAGACACAAACTCCTTTCTTGTGCACTAGCTGATGTGAAATTCAGGGTCTCAACTTCCTACCATTCTTACATCCCTTAGATGACTGAGGATAATAGCAACAATGTATTTAGCCCTTATTTTGTGACAACTTAATGCTGCTACATAAGTTGAGCAGGTTGTGTACTGCACAACACTGGCACCTTATTCATATTATAGTAAACTTAAATTCACACATTGAATTTATTATTTTAATGGCAGTAAGATGTCTTGAAGAAGAGAATCTGTTTTAATTAACACAAAGATATCACATGAGTAAATCGTAGCACTGAACTGTGCTTAAAAGATGAAATATACTATTTTCTTCTTTTTTTTTTTTTTAAGGATTGGCACCTGGGCTAACAACTGCTGCCAATCTTTTTTTTTTTTCTGCTTTATCTCCCCAAACCCCCCCCCCCCCCCCATACACAGTTGTATATCTTAGTTGCCAGTCCTTCTAGTTGTGGGATGTGGGACGCCGCCTCAAGATGGCCTGATGAGTGGTGCCATGTCCGCACCCAGGATCCGAACCCTGGGCCGCCGCAGTGGAGTGCACAAACTTAATCACTTGGCCACGGAGCCGGCCCCTCTATTTTATTCTTATAGAAACCTTTTATAATGGAATACTATCTTCGTTTTATAGATGAAGAAATTGAGCCTGAGAAAGATTGAGACTTGTCCAAGATCATAGAGCTAGTCATTGACAGACATGGGACTTGACTCCAGATTATTCCAATTCTAAAGCCCATGTTTTGAAAATCACTTTATTATGGAAATTCCAAACTTATTCAATGTACAAGCTGTATTTCAGAATCTCCATGTACTCATCACCCAGCTTCAACAGCTATTAATATTCTTGTCATCACGCTTCATTTATGCTTCTATACAGCTTTTTTCATCCAACTTATATTTTCCAGGCTCCTAATCTTATGCTTAAAACAATTTAATTACAATATATAATTGAATTGTAAGCTGCCTCTAGTATTCTATTTATGAAAGAGAAGCACATGAACACATATGAATTGGTTAGAAGAGAAATGAACCAAGTTTGATCTCCCTGACTATTTATTTTAAAACTAAGGAAGATAAAAAACAATATCGAACTCAAAAAAAACATAAGATATATACGTAGATACATAAAGTAAGATATATAGAGATATAGATATTTAAGTATATAAGATAAGATACATACATATAGATATAAGATACATATCTTATTTTCCTGAGTTTGACATTGTTTTTTATCTTCCTTACTTTTGAAATAAATAGTCAAGGAGATCAGTCTTGGTTCATTTCTCTTCTAATCAATTCATGTGTGTCTGCAGGGAAAGTGATAAAAGTGTAGAGATTTTGAAATGCTTACCTAAACTTCTGGCAAATAAGTTCTAACCACATGAGATTTTTAGTAGCTATATCATCAGAGTTGATTTAATCTCAAGGAAAAATCACCGGTCCACACGCATTCAAGATGGGAATGACCTCCGAGGTCAGGCAGCCAATTCTTTGTCTCTCAGAAGACTGTGCTTGCTTTGCTTCGCAGTAAGTTCACTCATCTGATTTTAAATGTCAGACACTACAAATCAACAGGCTTATAAAGACAACACAAAGGGCAATCACAAAATTGTCCAAAGTGTCTGCTAATCACATACCAACTCTTGAGAAGTCAGAGAGACGGTCCCTCAGAGATGTACAGCTGTCTCCATAGGTAGGAGGTAACATTTCACCTATGATAAAAAACAAGCAAACATTGGATTGAGAATATTCAACAAGTCAAAAGAAGTCTAATTATGGCAAATGGAATTGAGTGATATAGAAATGCTAAAAATGCACATATATTTGTGTACATATATATATGTGCATATATAAAAATATTTCTGTGTCTCTTGCCCAAATTTTATTTTATTTTTGTCTTTTTTTTTTCCATCACAAGACTGTAATGCCTACTTGTGCCAATGACTTTGTCAAAATTAGTTGACCCATCTACTGTTTATTTTCTGGGAAACGCACTTTGACCTCCTGTGCACAGTAGTCACTAACAGATTCGAAGGGGGAGGAGTTGTGAGGATTGACAGAGCCCTTTCTCTGAGTAGCTCCATCCTCCGGGAAATATGCCATGTGCTCTACACGTTTGGCAGCTTCGGCCTCCATCTACTCCAGATTCTCCCGTCAACTCAATGCAGTCACTGTGCTCTGCTTGGATCCCCTTGCTGTGCTGCGGCTCAGAAAGCGCCTTTAGGCAGAAAGCCGGCGTTGATTAGAAGGGTTCATTTCACTCTTTTTTCCTTCTCTTAGAGACCAGAGCCCTGCAATCCATGTTTTTCAGTGTTTGAGGAAAAGAATCACAGATTTATTTCCCAGTTTTCTTGTTATTTAGAGGAGGGAGATAAAACTGGTGCCAGGTACCCTATTATGACTGGAGGCTTAAAGGTTTTCTACAAGTTTTAGCTGTTGGAGTTTTATTGATGGATTGATTGATTCATTTATATCAAATATAGACTGATTTAAATGTACTTCCTAAATATGGCTTCCTTGGATCCCTTAGCTCTGAATAAAATTGGTCCTTATCCCCTTCTTTCTCATAGGGCTTATTTGTATTCAAATTTTAAACTGTGTGGTATTTTATTTATCTTCTGTATCAATCTACCCATCACAGATTCAGGAGTGGGTGGAGGAGAGTCTCTAACCTTGAAAATGGTGCTACAATGGGAACATTGCATCTATTTGCATGGTGTCTTGATTGAGATTTCCTTTTAAAATCAGCCACAAAATCCGCTGGGAAAATCAGAGCAAGTTATTGAGTTCAGGAGGCCACAGGCTGTTAAAGTTACTGTCAGGTGCTGGGACATTTTAGAGTATCCTCGTAAATATAATGAATAAAACTTACATTATAGCTATATCTTTTTAATAACAGTACCAAGAGACCAGCCTCTGACACTCCAAGCACATGGAAAGATGAAGCTTAATTTGATAAGGGGCAGATGTTGCTTGTCCACTCTATATAATGAAGCATTTTCTCTATTTATGAAAAATAATCTATACTGTGCTACACTGTGCACAGATTATAAAAAATCCTTTTTTTATATTAGAAATGACTCTACTGCCTCTGCTAAAGGTGGATTAGTCATCCTTCAATCATAAATTCAACTCCCCTCCATGACTATTTCATCCCATACTCCACACTTGTACAAAGCAGACACTAATAAAACTATCATGAATTGATTTGAAAATCTAGGAAATTAAACTTCAACTATTTATGCTATCATCCCGTCAATTCTAGAGGTAGTTACATATCGAAAATCATGATAAAATAACCATACTTTCACTATATGAGGGGAGAGTGATTAAAACTTCTTTAAGGCTCATAGTCAAATCTTTGCCAGTCTTGCGAATATTATGATTTTTTTGCTGGAGAAGATACTCACATAGACTCCTACATTATTTGCTTGTGATTTCAGGGAATTCCCTATTTACTCCTGCAGGAAGTGACACATTCCCTTTACCTAAAAGATAGCACAGGCCGTGTTGGCATTTGCTAAATAGAAAGAGCCCAAGACACAAAGAACACTTTTGTCCTTACTAGAATATTTGTATGGGTAATAGGAGATGTGTTTGTCTTATTCTGGTACTGAGAGGGCAATAAATACAGTTTTAAGATGATATAAATAATGGTAAGTATGAGGGCAGGACTTTATTTCCTCTCATTTATTCAATCCATTTAATAAACATTTAGTGCAGTCCTACTACATTGCAGACACTGCGGCAAGTTTCAGGACTACCGCCATGAACAAAGCAACCTTGGTTTTGCAGTTATGATTCTCGAATTCTAGTTTGGAGAGAGAGAGAATGAACAGGGGAGCAAATAAAGATCTATGCATTTTTTACTACAAGGAATATAAATGAAATATAGCACAGTGATAAAAAATGTCTTTGGAGACCTGAAGGATATGAGTGTGGCAGGGAAACCATGTACAATAGAAAAGTGTTCCTGGCAGAGGGAACAGAACCCAAAGGACCTGAGGTTGGATAAAGTCTGACACTTTCGGTAACACAGTGGATGAGCATGGGAGCTCTCCACATAACTAGAGATTAGATCAGAGAAAGAGGCTGGAGGCAGATCATGGAGCAGCACGCACCATGATAAAAGGTTGTCTGTGTTCAGACTCCAGCAAGGAAACTAAAGGAATGGATCCTTCAGCAATGAAAGCTGAAGCTACAAATTCCCACTAATGAAATAAGTGATAATGAATCCCCTATGAACTCAAGTTCGGAGAGAACAAACATTAAGTGTAGACCAGACATGGGAAGTGAAGAGGAGAGGCTGCGGCAAAGGGAATGACATGATACCCAGATGCCTGGATCCCCCCTTTTCTAGCCAGACACGCAGAAAGAAAACCAGGAGGGAGAGGTGACATGGAAACCAAGATGACAAAGTGTTCGAAACCAAAAAGAATCTTAAAAAGTAAAGAAAGAAAAGCAGCCATGATTTCTAATGCAGCAGATGAACTAAGAATCTGAGGATAGACATGGGCAGATGCATCAGAGCCAGAAAGTTAATCAACACCACATTCAGCAGGCTGGACGTTTCCATGGCTTATGACAATACAGGGACAAGAACTCATAAGCATCCTAAAACTAAATATGTTCCCTGGTATGCGATCAAAGGGGAGATAAGAGAAAAAATCTAGTATTTATTGATCACACGCTCTGTGCTAGGCATTTTGCACGACACAGTGATAAAGAGCACAGAAGCAATGCCAGATTGCCATGTTCAAATCCCAGCTTTCCATTGCTAAAGGGTAAAAATACGGTAAAATGGAAAAAATAAATCTCTGTGATCTCAGGCATTTTATTTACTTTCTCTGTGCCTCAGTTTACTCACTTCAAAGTTGAGATAGTAGTATCTACTGCACCAGTTTGTTGTGAGTTTAAATGTGCTTAGAATAGTACCTGGCATGCTTGTAAGTACTCCGTAAGTAGTATTATGACTAGTATTATTACTATTATATAGACTGATCATGTCCACTTCAATAATGAGGATAACGTGGTTCAGGAAAGTTAAGGTGACCTTCTGGAGGCTGCGCTGTGTGTGACTAGTAGATGTCAAGAATCGAATTCACCTAGTTCCACAGCCATAGTCTCGCCACCATCTTTTGCTGCCGATGGAACAAAGGGAGCTTTTCTTCAGGCTGCCCTGATGCAATGTGTGGATGCAGCACCAAGACAAGATGAAATTTTTATTCACGTAAAACTGTCAAATTGCTTCAGAGGCAGTTCCATATACAGCAAGTTGATTCATATTGCCAAGGACAACCACCTGCTCAGTTCTGTCTTAGGACCTGAGTGGGACAGGTAAAAACAGATAATCCAAATGTGATCACTAAAGGGTTAAATTTCAAGGCAAACTTGATGCACAGTTGTGGCAAACAGAGCTTCTCTCTTCCAAAAGACATGACTGTGTTGCATTCTCTGCACTCTAGAGGATGCCCACGTCCCTCAGAGTTCGGAAGCTAGATTCTGCAGCTCCTGAAGAGTGGATGTGGGTCTCAGGCCTGGGACAAACTCACAGTGACCAAGGTCTAGAGACATATGCAGATCAATCCGACCCTCCAGGGAAATTTCTTTGAAACATTAAATGTATCAAACTTCTCCTTAGCTCTTTGGTCCCAGTAGGGGAGAGACAATGCAATTGTTACAAATTCTACATTATCACCAAGAATAGCCTCTTTGAAATGAAGGAAGACTTTTTCAAATTTTACTGAAAGAGTTTCTATAACTACATATAGTCCTTAGATTTTGGCCTCGTGTTTATACATATGTATCAAGAGATTGCAAGAACAATCTCTTTCCAAGAAGATTGGGAGATCATTTTTATGAGTTCCTTTAAAAAACTCAACATGATCTTCAAATCTAAGAAATCATTAAAAGATTGCTGAGGAGTTTCCACCCTTATGAAGAATTTAAACACTTGAACCAAATAACAAGCTCTGAAATGAGGGCCGTCAGACACCACGTTGCTCTAATGACATATCATTGGGAATTTAGTATAAAAGAAATTCGCAGCACAAAACCATCAAAGAGCAATTAGTTTTGCACTAAATGTTAATGACCCCGTTTGTTAAATGCACAGACCATTTTGAAAATCTATAATGGTTTCAAAATCAAGGGCCCCATATCCAACTGCCAGGATGGCAAAAAGCAACAGAGATACAATCAAATCAGTGCTTCACCAGTCATCAGTAACACACACACACACACACACACCAACACACACACACCAACACATGTTTATACAGGTAAAACTTATTTTTATAACCACTCAGGTTGGACAGAATTACTGAAACCTGAATCATTCCACTGTGTGGGAGGGATGGTGGGGAGCACAAATAATGGCTAGTATGTTTGAAACAGCTGTCACTAACCAGGGTGTCTGCTAGGCACAATGTATTTAAATATATTACCTCCCTTATATATTGCGAATATGATAGTTTCCATGAAGAGAGATATCACATCAATTTTTTCTGAGATAAGATGTGGAAAACTACTTTAAATTATTTGCATTTGGTAGAGTAGCATGATAATTTAAGACCCAGACGGGAAATGGTGGACTTTTATCCAGAAATCCTGAAATATTTTATCCTGATGCTGCAATTCTAATAATGGCCAGAAAGAAAAAAGTAATTCATGGGGTATCCAAACATCAAAGGATGCTAAAATGCTGTTTCAGTATTTTCACAACTCATGACACTATAAACATGGTTTTAATAGGTTATTTAAAATAAATTTGTTTTTCCGAATAATTAAATTATCTCACTGGAACTTCTTTAGTGAGCGATACAAGAAAAGAATGAGCTGTATTTAAAACTTTTCCAGTTACTGCTTTTATGTATTTCTATTCTGCGTAGATTTAGTTAATACAATTGCTGCCTTGTTTTGTTTTGAGGATGTAATTTGGTAGCTCTCAATTCTTTGCAAATAAAATGCTTCCTAAACCAAGAGATGGGCTGAAAAACACAAATGGTCTGTTCACGTTACCAGGTAGTAAGATTAAAATCACTATGAAAATGACACATTTTAATTATTTTCTGATTTAGTAGAGAGTTCGAATACGCTAACGCATGAGACTGGGCTCTCAAGAGATTATCTCTCCCTTCCCAGTCACTCCCTCCGGTTGTTGCCTTATGTTCTTCCTGCTTCTGATAGGCAGTGTGATCTGCAGTGATGGATTTCAGCGGTCTAATGAAGCTTTCCATTTAATGTGCTACTGGAAGCTTTTGAACCAACGGGATCAGAATCAAAAGTGACTCAGTCCAGAAGAACATGTCAGTTAAAGGAGAGAACCATTAAAAGTCATACGTTTGTGTATATGTATATATACAATGCCTGCCTCCTTTTCACTCAAACCATATAGTCGAGCATTCAGCTGGCATGCACATCACAGCTCTTTGTTGTCTTTCTTACACAACCACAGCCATAATGCTTTCTGATACCTTTTCACTGAAGCAAGACTTAAAGACGCTAGAAAAACAATCTGAATGCAAAATATGTCTAGATTGTTATAATTACCCTCAAACTTCTAGACGAAAAATCAATTATTTTAGTGAGTAGCTTTTACTGATGCTTCCATACATTCATAGAAAATCAACTTTATTTATTTAATTATATTTACCTGGATATTAACTTACTTTAGTTGTGCAATAACCACAACAAGCACAAAGTATGTAACTGTATTTGCGAAGAAGTCCTTCAGTGGCTGGGTGTAGACAGGCCCCATCAGCTAAGAAGCGGCTTGATAGCCTTCCAAGTTCAGTGTGCTGCGGACCTTGGTGACTGCAGTTTAGAGTAGAGACAGAGTTAGTTCACCAATTAATCTGGTGTGTCAGTTGAGGAGTTTGCTTTAAAGAGAGTATACTGGGGTCAGCCCCGGTGGCCTAGTGGTCAAGTTTGGCATGCTCTGCTTCGGGAGCCCAGGTGTGTTTCCTGGGAGCAGACCTACACCACTCAACTGTGAGCAGCCATGCTGTGGCAGTGGCTCACACACAAAAAGAGGAAGACTGGCAATGGATGTTAGCTCAGGGTGAATCTTCCGAGAGTACACTACATTTTTGACAATTTTGAATTCCAGTAAGTTATATGTCAAAAGATGAAGTTGCTATACTGAATGAAGGCATACTTGGTATCAATGCAGGATTTAATCTTGAATATATAACACAACCAAGTTGTTTTGCCTCTTATAGTACAACTTACTATAGTAGCATTACCTTCAATTTCTCACAGTGTAGTCCTCATACTAATATTTTACATTGATAGTTTATATTTATATCTGGATTTTAAAGAAAAAATTTGCATTTAATATTAAAGTACAGATTTGGAACCAGATAAACCCTTTTCTCCTATTTTATATGAATAAGTAATGAATTATTGGATAAGAATGAATCAAAAAAGAAATGAATCACTGACATCTGGCATTGCCATTAGACAAACCCCACTAGACAAGTAAGACGACACATCTCCAGAAAGGAGAGAACATAGCCATTGGTTCTTAAAATCAATGACACATATGGAATATGTGCATTTATGCACAGCCCTGTGTTCAGACAACTAGGCAGCGTCATATCTGATGGAAAATGAAGTATGAGGTTCAGTGATTTGGAGAGGTTTTACTTTCAGCATTTTCCCCTATATGTCTACTTTTTAGAAACATAGAACATTAGAGATGAAAGATGTGTGAAATACTTTGCTGTCGGGTGGCTTGCAAACAGCATTCTTCAGAGTCTAGGATCCAAGCAAATGCTTTGGTGTCCTCTGTTGGTGGATGGAGTCAGAGCTCGTGGAGGAGAGTCTAGCAACAGAGACCGGAGTTTTCCCCCACCTCCAGCCTGTGAAGATGAGCATTTCCCTCTTCACAGAATAGATTCCCACATAAGCTTTCCTTGGAAGAAAGAAAAAAATTCATATCTTCAACCACTGAGATCTTACCCCTCGTTTTATAGTTGAGAAAATTAAAGACCAGAAAGGTTTAGGATTCATTTACAGTCACACAGCTAGTAAGACAGAGCTAGTCCTCCACTCACATATTGTCAAGTTCTCTCTCTCTGTCTCCCCCTCCCCCTCCTCCTCTCCTTCCCTCTCTCTCTGTTATTTCTTACTATGGAAATAAAGTTGAAGAAGATAATTAGAAAAATAATTATAGAGAAACCACTCTATACCAGAGGTACTTACTGAATACCATCCAAAGCCTGGATAGCTTCATCTGAAGTGGCATCTGAAGTGGAAAGCTTTCTAGTGGCTTCCAGGGATTCTTGTTATGAAGGATTTTAAGGCTGGGTCTGAGCTGATGAAGAAGCGTGTGTGGTAAATTAGTGACGTCTGCCTTTGTCTTAGGAATGAGAGCACACAGCCCCTGAAACCCCGAACCCAGATGGATTGATTATTTCTACTGTAACAAAGAAGCAAAAAGTTAATGGTTTAAAACAATACCCATTTGTTATCTCACACTTCTGCAGGTCAGAAGTCCAGGGACAGCACGGCCCAGCGAGGGTCTTTGTCCTAAGATAGGTTTTACGAGGCTGAAAGCAAGCTGTCAGAAGGGCAGGGTTCTTTTTAGGTCATGGGTAGAATTCAGTTCCATGCAAAGATCCCTGTTTCCTTTCTGGCTGTTGTCACAGAGAGCCCTTGGCCACCTGCCCGGCTTTCTTCATCATTTCCTTCATTTTCAAGCCAGCAAAGGTGCCCTGAGTCCTTCTCTCACTTTGAATCTCTTGACTTCTCCTTCTGCCTCATCCCTTCTTCCTCCAGCAAGAGAAAAATTTCTGTTCTTAAGGCCTCATGTGATTATATTGGACCCACCCAGATAATCCAGAATAATCTGCCTTTTTATCATGAGTAACCTTAATAGCATCTTCAAAGTCTCTTTCGCCAGGAAACAAAACATATTGACATGTTACAAGGACTGGGCCACGAGCATCTTTGGGAGGCCATTCGGTCGACCATACCAGTTCTTCAGATTAAAAGTTCTTCTTTATGAAAAGCAGATAGTCGTTTGGAAATGAAAGCACATATTTTCCAGTCATGTTTATTTACTAAAGGAGTTTAAATATCAGCCAGTAGGAAAAATACATTTTAAGCCATAAATCCCCAAATTGGAATATTTCAGTTTATACATTTTAAGAGCTGTTGCATAGGATAATACATCAAAATCTTAATCTCCTAGGTATGAGGGATGATGGCATAATACATTATCTTCAAAAAATATTATTCTGGAAGAAATAGTAAGTTTACAACACACCAAGATTATTATGTAAATCATGTCAATTGAATCAGTTGATGTACCGAGTCTGATAATTTTGAGGAGATGAAGAAAAAGAATACAGCTAACAGTAGGTACTTCAAGTGAGCAGGCAGATAAATATGAAAGTCTTTGAATCTCCAGCTTCTTCATATTCCACCTTTGGGTGCAAAGAATCAATTTGACATGAGTTATGTAGAGGGAGACATAGCCTTTCATTAAGTAGAAAATAAGCAGGGTTGTGAATATCTATAAATGCAGTATGAGTTTATGAGACGATGCTCTCTCCCTCCTCTCTTCCATACCGATAATGCAGTTGTTAGGCTGTATTAATAGAGGTAGAATATGTAAAGGGAGTGAGCAGACGGTCCTTCCCCATTGGTTACACTACACTGAGAATATTCTATTCTATTCTGGAAGTCACACTGCGATGGGAATAAATGCGGTGGATTTTTGAATCCTGGATCCATTATGTTCAGGGAGATTAAATACGACGTCTGAGGGACGGCTACGGAAACTGGACAGAGAAGAGTAAAGGGATAGATCCAGTTGTATTTGCAACGATCTAAAAGACTTTCAGGAAAGAAAAAGAGGGACTGAACGTTTTCCTGGTGACTTTAAAGGGAAGGTTTCTGACTGATTAGGTGGAAGTAACAGAGAAGCAGATCTTTGCCTTAATTTACGTAAGAAACAACTTTCTTACTCTGGGAGCTGTTCCGCACTGGCAAAGCTACCCCAGAGAGGGATCTGCTCGTCACTGCAGGTGTCTGCAGTAAAAGGCAGGTCTGAGTGAGGATCTGGAGGTGATCCTGTAGAGCAGCAGGGCTTCTCAAAATTGAGTGCACGTGCCGAGAACCTGGGGTCTGGCTAAAGCTGCGGTGTGGGCATCAGTGGATCCAAGAGGGGCGTGAGTCTGCACCTCTAACGAGCGCCAGGTGGCGCAGACTGCTGAGCCTCACAGCACGCTTTAAGCAGCTACATTGTGGAAAGACACATGCACTGAATAGCAAAATGAACTGTGATCTAAAGTTCCTTTTACCCCTCATACTTTATTAACTCCTGTTGGACACACCAGGAACACGCTCGTTTTGTTGGTTAGGGAATTTCTATCAATCATTCTTTCTACTTTGGCAAAATAAATAGGGGAAATTTTACAAGAAAAAGTCAGTCAGAGAAAGTGAGACTACCTTGCCCAAAGAGGGCATCTGGGACTCAGCAGGCATTTCTCCACGCCTTGTATTATTTACATTTCTTACTTTGAGGTTTTTGACGGCACATGGTGATTAGACGCTATTCTTCGTTCCTTTAGTAGTATCATTTCATTCTGTGTTACTGCTCTTGGCCTTATTCAGTATGTTTGAAGTGAAACTTTTTATTGAGATGTTTATAGTTGGCTCCTGCTTAAATGTCAAAAGAATTTTGGCCAATTACATATGGCAGGTAAGAAGCTGAAATATTATTCAAGTTGCAGAGCCTTTTGTAGTTATTTTGTTTCTTCTGTGGTCTACCTATAAAGGGAGAACTATGGAAGCCCCAGTCATCGGCTATAGAGCAGAAGTGTGGGGACTAAATCGTAGAAATTTTCTGGACGGAAATGTTTAAGCACTTTATCTTTGTTAACACATGGAATATAAACCCTATGTAATTTGACCATAATTAAATCCTGTCTCTAAGATGCAATACAGTTTCTACTACACGGAGAAAATTCCCTTCAAAGAAGGTAGTGATGGTCTTACCTCCACATAATCCATTCCAGCTGCTTGTTCAGGCATTGTCCCCGGAATATCAAAGGAAAATGGGAAGATTTTCACATAGCTTTCAAAACCTGTCATAAAACAGACAAAGCAACCAATTATTCTCCTTTCCTCCTTATTCTCCAATTTGCAGGCTTGGTGCTTCCAATTAGAGTAAAAAAAATTATTAGTAGTCTAATCAATTTTCAGCCCCCAATGCTAAGATCCAGGTTAAGAACTCCCCTAAAATTCAAAGAAAGAATCTGCACCTATCAGTTAGAGAAAGCTGTAAGCAAAATAATAAAAATGCCAAGAAATGTTCTATTGCCTGGCATTTGTGTCCAATGTGTCTACTGATTATTAGCAGGTGGAAGGAGGACATAATTGAATGTTTGTTTCCGATTATACAAAACATCATGATAAACTGGTGCAAGGAGCTAGGCTTCAAGCTTTGTTCTCTGATTAATGGAAACTATTCTCTTATTTTAGGATCATAAAAGGGGCAGTGGGCTTAGGAGAATTTAGGTTGACAGATTTGATTTATCATATTGGGAGAAAATGAAACCATATTTCCTTTGCATTTAGATGTCAATCATTAAAAACTCAATTCCTGTAAGTAAATACTTTCTTGTTATCTCATCTCTCTTCCTGTCTGCTTTAAAAGGAGACTGTCACCAAACCACTTTAGGGGAATAATCTTGGTACAAGTCCATGTCTCAGAGACCCAAAAGAATCTGTCAAAAGTGGGTTTTGTAGTTGAATAAATTTAAGGTTTGAGCAGTTGGGAAAATAAAATTTCCACAGAACCCAACCAAGATGGATGGGAGGTCTAACTGATTTGGGGACATTGAGACATATACAAAACTATATATACATATATATATATATATATATATAGTTTGCTGAAGAGGTATGCAATGCTTATGTGGCAGCATTGTGTTTGGGGACAGGATGTGAAAGCAGGGAGGGTTCCTTGGGAAGATGATTTCAGGAAGAATATGGGGACAGACTATAGAGATGGGAGGAAGCTGGAAGCAGATGTTCATAGAGGAGTGGAAAGAGACAGAAAGAAAGAAGGAAAGAAAGAGAAAGGAAGGAAGGAAGGGAGGGAGAGAGGAAGGAAGAAAGAGAAGGAAGGAAGAAAGGAAAAAGGAAAGAAGGATAGAAAGAAAGGAAAAAATCTGAAATTAGGACATTTCTGCAGAAATTGTTCAAAGGTGACACCACCTGTATTTTGAACCATTTCTCATGTTATGCCTATCGGAAAGAGAAAATAAAAGCAAATTTAAAAGTTAATTTTATTTTAAGAGGTTATATATCCCTTTCTTTTAAAATGTTATATCAAAGAAAGATAAATCTTCATCAACATGTAATAAATTCATTTTGCACAAGATAGTATCTTTACACCTCTCCCATCTCCTGCTATTATATGTGCATTTATATCTGTATTTGATTTCATTTGTTTGTTGTTAGTATATCAATATCACAGTATTTTAAGCACTTTAAGTTTGTATTAAAATATTATTTAGTTCAAGATCATATCTTTCTAATCTATCTATCTATCTATCTATCTACACACACTGCAATTTTTGTGGCTATTTCAAGCAGATAAGTATGAGATTTACTTGTAAAAGTCAATAGAAATTCTAGTTGAGAACTGAATGGAGATTGCAATGAAATAGTAGATAATTTGATTCCTAGATTCATTTAATCTCATTCAATTCTGATTGCATAGGAACCAAGTATTCCAGATACTTGGAAATTGTACTTGTTTCTCAACATTCTTCAATTGAAGCCCACGTTCTTCCACTCAAGGCTCTCATAGCCAGGTTAAAATGCAGTCAGCTTTTATATGCCCTTTCAGTCCTTTCGACAGAATTTGTCTTTCTTTCATTGTTTTCAGAAACAATTTTGAGTTCTATTTCCTGTCTCCTTCTTGAAATTCCTAAGACTTACAGTCTTATAAAGAATTCTATGATCCCATCATTGTTAATTGGAAGGGATCCTGCAAAGACACACAGGAGATGAAAGTCCTATGGCCACTCACTGAGTGTAATGACAGGAAGAAGAAAATGTTCAAATGCCTGCTTCTTAGCAGGTAGGACTCTTGTTTTGTTATGATTGCACGGACTTTATCATGTGAAGAGAAGCAAGGGCTAAGCAATAAGTAGTTTTTTTTTTTTTTTTTAAGATGGTGGCATTATCAAAGATATAATGAAAGTTTAGGGTTGATAAGTACACATTAAAAAATGTCTCCCAGGGCCAGCCTGGTGGTGCAGCGAAGTTCTCACATTCCACTTCGGGGACCTGGGATTCACTGGTTTTTATCCTGGGTGCAGACCTAGGCACCACTTGTCTAGCCATGCTGTGGCAGGTATCCCATGTATAAAGTAGAGGAAGATGGGCATGGAGGTTAGCTCAGGGCCAATCTTCCTCAGCAAAAAGAGGAGGATTGGTGGCAGATGTTAGCTCAGAACTAATCTTCCTCAAAAACAAAAAAATGTCTTCCTTTAAAACAAACCCTCCATTGAGCCATTTAACTCTTAGAATTTGGACTCTTTTCAGACATATCAACATATGGACTAACTATGCCAGGAGAGTATAATAATTTTCCGTATTCTCAGTTTTACCAACATTACTGACTCTACAGTGGGGGAATGAAAAACAAGGGACTGTCAAATTGCCTGAGATATAAACATACATTATTTTAAAAACAATTTAAAAATGTAACAATATTGTTAGAATTGACTATGAATTCTTATTGCATTGTCTCTTTTCATTCTATACATGTGTCTTAGATTGGAACAGCCCCAAAGGAGTTATGTCCTGGTCCTGAGTGACAGACACTGGGGATAGCTTGTTCTCTCACTCTCTGTTTGTGTGTCCCCCTCTCCTCTCATAGCTGCTGATCCCTTCTGGGTTCCATTCCATACAACTTCTATGGCTGCTTTTGTGCCACAATGGCAGGTGAGTAGTTATGAGAGAGGATGCATGGCCTGCAAAGCCAACATTATTCACTATTGGGCTCTTTACAGAAAAAAAATTTTCCTATCTTTGATACATGTTGTAAAACAGAGAATTTGAGTGTAAGGAGAGAGACAGATGGGTTAGAAGGGTTTCTGAAATTCTACTCTGTAGCAGCCATGACTGACCTCATTTATTAACAGATAAATACTATGAGACAGTATAGGTTTGATTGCCATACAGGTGTAAACTCTTTTTTTAATACTTTAAGATCCTTAATAACAATCTTTAAAATTATTTTTTCTTATTTGCAAAGTGAGGATAAAGCCATCTACTTTACTAATTATGATACATATACAAAAGCTAAAATATAGCTTTTAATAAATAATAATCACTATTCTTTCTTTCAAATCCTTTCCACTAAAATAGCTATGTAAATGGAATTAATAAGGGTCTCAACATGAATTCATATTTTTGTTTCATTCAAATGAGTACCCTGTGCTTCTTACTTGAATGTCTTGGTCCATGGAGTCCCCGTTGTTAGGAGTGTTCATCTTATGAGGAGACAAGTGTCAAAATACATATCCTCACTTGTCCGTGTATATCCAACTAAGAAGATACTCCTCTATTAGTCTTTCCTCACTTCCGATCACTTCCTGGGTAACTCCAGAAAACAAAGAATTTATTTGTTTTGTCATCCCTACAGCTACTGCTAATATAAAGCTTAAAATATGGCCAATTATAAAAAACCTTAAATGAAAAGTATTTCATGTGCAACAGGCTATCATTCTGCAAAATGCATTTTTACGGTGGAAGTAAAGAAATTAAGTCCTGATAATCCATTTGATTATTTAATTATTGTATTAAATGACTCCTCTGTTTGAAGAAACTTATCATGAACTAATAGCTATTAGGTAAATAATTAGAGTCAGAATAAAAGTATCAAAATAAACAGTGAACTAATTTGTTCAAAGATGGGCTCCATTTTGCAATGTGTATGACTGTGTGTGTGATATAATAATGTCTATTTACCAAGAAAATATAATATATATGTGTATTATATACACAATTTCTTATGTATGTAGAAAAAATCAGTTTTCCAATTAATTCTGTCATCTAAAATATAAATAAGTTACAGAAAGTAGTGAAATTGTCTTCTGACCAATTAATAGATGTCATGAAGTCCATACCCTAAAAACCACTTCCTTGACTAATTGAAGAGTTCACAAAAATTGTTACTGAAAACCTATTTACTCTATTTTAGAAACAATTTTAATAGTTCTAGCTGTTTAGTTTTTCAGCCTGCCAACTGAGTGGAGGGAATTATACTTTTTGCAGGAAAAAATGAAAACTGACTGAGAGGTGAAACAAAAATTCACTGAGAGAGAGAGAGTGAAAGAAAGATGGAGAAAAGAGACAAAAAAGGATTAGAGTCGGGGCTGGCCCCGTGGCCGAGTGGTTAAGTTCGCACACTCCGCTGTAGGCGGCCCAGTGTTTCGTTAGTTCGAATCCTGGGCGCGGACATGGCACTGCTCATCAGACCACGCTGAGGCAGCGTCCCACATGCCACAACTAGAAGAACCCACAACGAAGAATACACAACTATGTACCGGGGGGGCTTTGGGGAGAAAAAGGAAAAAATAAAATCTTTAAAAAAAAGAAAAAAAAAAAGGATTAGAGTCAATATATGCAGCACGAAGCAATTCATGGCCAGTTGACCAAGACGTTTTCCCTTTTTTTAATTGAATTAAGCAACATAGTTGTTCCTACCGATCCACTGAGATCCTCCTACAAGTGACATAAGTGACACGTCAAACTTAATATGTCCATCCTTTCTGGCAGAGAAATGGGAACTGAAGTCAGGTAAATTAGCTCCTTTGTCTTGAGCAGTTTATGTCAGACTTTGTCACTTGTTTAATGCCAGAAGGATCTTTGAGAACAAGCAGATGTTCATTTCTACCAGGAATTAATTGCCCTTATGTAAATTTATTCAGCATTTCCCTTTTCCCTTGGGTAAATGATGACCTGAAAGATTAGTATAAACCCATAGATTCTAAAACTATATATAGCAGCACAAATGCAAAAAACACAGCTCTGTGGTAAGAGAAATAGAATGTTAACAGGAGTGTTCAGAGTATGATCATTTTACCTGACAAATTCATCCCCGAGGAATTTGAAATATAAAGTGTTTATTCTTCATTTACTCACAAGCTCATGTCTTATCTTCCACCTCTAAGGAAGACATTCACCCATAATCTCTATAAATATTTTCTATGCATTCATAGAAGAAAATATTTCAACTAGTGCCTTTACTAAGCATTCAGGGACTGTGTCTGTCTGTTTTAAGCCAGGTGCTCTTCTCAAAAAATCACCCTTCTTATTCTTTCACAGATAAAAGGGAACTGTTACTATAGAATTTGTATCAAAGAAGGATTCAGAAGGAAAGAGTGAGGGTTAATTGTATTTCAGAATCAAAGACAATATGGCAGCCATTTGCGATTCTTTTATCACCTGGAATCCCACACTTACTAAGAAATACCTGCTATGTTATGCACGTGGGATACAGAAGAGACGAAAAAAAAAAAAAAGAAAATCCTGATTGCACAGCACTATCAAGTGAGAGGAAATACGGAAATTAAATCCTCACACGAGTCATCAACTAGCTCATTATAACTGTGGCAAATGCTTTAAAGAAATACAGGTAGCCTTGAGAAAATGCAGACCACGAATCTGTCTTTGGTCAGGGAAATCTTCCCAAAGGAACCAAAATTTCAGGTAAGGTGAGAGATATAGGTTAGCTGGAGAAGAGTGTCCTGGGAGAGTAGACAGATTGTATTAAATTCCTGGAGTGGGGGGACAATTTAGAAAGTTATCAACAACAACATGAAATTGTGGCTTTGCCTCAGTGACAACAGTGGAAAAGGTGACATATAGACAGATTCGAAACATAATGAACTTCACATCCATGAAGGCAGGGTTTTCTCTTCCCTATTCTGCAGCTATCTTTCAGTAAGTCTCAAATCCAGGTGATGAAAGTACTGCAAGTGGCTGTCATTGTCATGTCTTTTAGTCTGTTCCTAAACAAATATGGTAAATGTTAACATTTGTTAAATAATTTTATAATTATCTGTCACGTTGTTTTCTGTATATTTATATAGGTTTGAGATATTTCAGAGGGCATATAGCATTACACTGTAATGACCCACTTGTTTGTCTGTGTCTCCCACTAGCCACGATGACCTCAAAATGTTGTCTGACATGTAGTCCTCTGCCCACCAGACTGCTTTCTCATTTCAAGACAGCAGCCAGGGATGGTCTTCTCTATCCCTTTCATTGGAGGAACAAGGAGGGATCCACTGTGGGCCTTGAAGGTTAAATAAATCACTCATGTTTGTCTTCTCAGAAGAACATCTGCCATTACTTTATTTCACTCATGGGTCAATACCGTCAGTAATTTCTATTAAAAGTCACATTTGCTATTCACCAAATTCTTTTCTTGGTGGCATTTAAGGATTAATGGTTTTTGTATATGAGGATGGATGAGACCATTGGCCAAGGAGGTCTTTTACAAGACTGAACTTACTGTTAAGGAAGAATAAAGGAGGTAAATTCTTAGTTGGGATGAACTACTTGCCTTCCAGTGTGCTCACTTAGACTAAAACAAACAAACAAAAAGATATATATTAATGTACAAGCATCAAATTAGAAAATTATTTCCAATTTGAAAGGGATCTTTACACATTTTTATGAGCAAAAATTCTTATGGCAAGCATCAGAAGTATGACCTTAACTATACATATAGGTATATTTAGATGCATATATAATTAAATGACAAGGGCAAGCTACTTGTCATGCATGATAAATTTATGTTGTCTTAATAATCACAGTCTCAGAGCTACAGGGCTTTCATATAACATTTCTTCTGTTTAAAGTATAGGCAAGAAACCCAAGGCCCAGAGGAGTTAAGTAATTTGTTCAGGCAGCCATCAGCAACATGGCCTTAGCTATCAAAAAGAATAATAATACCCCTAGTTATAGAAATGCTATTCTGCTATTTTTAATGTGCCCTCTACCACATTCCCTCAAAAGACTAGTGTGTGGGGCCGGCCCGGTGGCACAGTGGTTAAGGGGCCAGCCAGTGGCGCAGCAGTTAAGTTTGCACATTCTGCTTTGGTGGCCCAGGGTTTGCCAGTTTGGATCCTGGGTGTGGACATGGCACCGCTTGGCAAGCCATGCTGTGGTGGGCATCCCACGTACAAAGTAGAGGAAGATGGGCTCAGATGTGAGCTCAGGGTCAGTCTTCCTCAGCAAAAAGAGGGGGATTAGCAGCTGATGATAGTTCAGGGCTAATCTTCCTCAAAAAACAAAAAAGAAAGAAAGAAGCAATTCCAATAAAACTAGGCTATTATTTACTATATGATTGCAGAAGTTCAGAAAGAAGCAGGGTGAGAGGAAACTCAATTATTTATCCAAACCATACACCAGAGAATAGTGATTCTGTCTGTGAGGCATTTCCAAAATCCTGGGGAGTCTTCTGGGTCTTCGCAGGGCGAGCCTTCCACAACTGGCAGTCCTTCATTGTCAGCGTGCAGTGTAAGCAGTACTAGCCTGCCACTAAGGCAGTTGTCCCTTCAGTAGTTTCTCCAGCAGCTCCCGCATGTGCTGTTCCTGTGCGGGGCCCCACTGGCCCCGACAGCACGCGCTCTAAGGCAGAGTTAGATGCCGCTGCCAAACGAAGGTGTGTTTTAGTACTATCTTTACTCCTTGTTTAGTGTTTAATTGTACCTGAGTTGATGCCCTGAATACCAAGGTTTTATTATTTTCCCTGAAATAGGACAAAGTATAAAATATAAAGTTGTACACTTTACATTTTGTTTTTAGCAACTTGGTTGTCAGAATCAATCTGTAACAAGTCCAAAACGCTGCCAAGCCATTTCCCCCTGCTTTCCCTCAGCTTTCTATATGCTTTATTTCTGAGCTCATCCCTCAGGCTGTCTACTGCCCAGCAGCTTACAAGCAATCTATGAGTGCAGTTTGCTCGAGGCTCCTGTTCTCTGAAAAACACATCCCAAGCAGAGCCTCGGCAGGGTCTCTGGGAGGTCTCTGAGACCAGGATGTTTGGTCTTCAATGTCACCGGGGAAGAGAGGTAATTAACGAGTTCTTGTCCCTTCAGGCTGTTCACAGTTGTCTTATTCCCTCTTGGTGAAATCAACTGGAAGGTTTTAAGAATGACAGAGCATATTGGCCTTGTCAGAGCCAGGACTACTGGTTGTTTCTCTGATCTTTGGAGAAATATTATCATAAATGAAGCCATCAGGGCTAGCCCTTAATCCTTTTTAGGGCTGCTTAAACTTTAATGAATCCCTTCCTCCTTTACTAATAGACCTCCGGATTCTAGAAGAACACCTCTATCTATATCTTCATATCTGAATCTCTCTATTTTCATAGATATCATTGTCCCCACACCTATTTCTATTAATCTATCCATATATTTTACCACTTACCATATACATAGTTTAATATACAAATATATATAAATGTATATTAAAATTCAAAAAACACATTTTTTATGAGGGTAATTTATAGATAAGAGCCATATATCTTGTCTCTCATGGATGCCCTCATTGCACTGGGAGTCAAGGACCCACACTGGACTTTGCTGGTCATAAATTGTGGGATCTTGGCCAAGTCTCTTCTCCACTCCTGGCTTTGGTTTCTGGGTCAGCCAAATGAAGACACGAACTAAGTGATCACTAAGATTCCTTCCATTTCGAATCATCAGTCAATGCATTAGGGCGATTGTAGCAACTCAGTAATCCTGTTCAGCAAACACATCAAAAGAAGGATATTTAAGAAGGAAAACTTCTCTGAGAAAGGAAAAGGTCCACGAGGCTGAGCTCTACTGTCTACACTCTGTTGTCTGTGGTGCCATCAATCCTGGATTCATTTTCATTTTTCAAGAGTAGGATATGTAACCACCTCATTATCAGTGACTCTTTTCTTAACTGAGATTGTTATTTAAATAAAATCCGTGTTATGGAAACTTATAAGCAGCACAGGCTAAAACTACCCTGTGAAGAAAATGTAAGTCTGGATGGAGATAGACAGAGGCTAAGGGAGAAAACATTAGTAGGAAGATGACATGTGTTGAGGGGCAACTTCACTGACTGGTGTGGTAGTCAAGTGCTCAGCAGACAACAGAGGCTATACTCATAGGTTCCCTGTGAAGAGGATTTAATGAAGGGCCTGCTTCCAGAGCTGCAAACAAAGGTGAGGACCAAAGGTAGACACTCACATCATGTGTAATCTAGTGTGAAGAGGACAACAATAAGCGTCATGAAGACACCATTACCACATGTAGAGCTAAAACTGGAGACATGAGCAGGGTGACTGCAGCCAGGAAAGAAACGATGGAAAATAAGCCATGCTACAGAAGCTGGGACCTTAGAACACAGCCACTATCAGACCATAGTAAAGCAAGAGGGGAACGGCAGCGACAGGGCACAGGAATTATTACTCCAATCTTTCTCCCCCTCCACCTTCTGACATCCTGCCAGTCCTTTCTGTTGGCTGCCTGCATCTAGAGGATGACAGAGCCCAGACGATGCAGCTGTGAAGGTTAGAACAAGTTAGAGAGGGTGGTAAAGAAACGTGCAGTGTAATCAGAGAATAACTAGCACATCCAATCATTTTTGCCATTCAGCATCCATTGATGTCCTTGGAAGAAGAAACTCCCATTGCTCCCCCTCCCCCACCATCTAACAGGGAAAGAACAAAGTCCCATCACCCATCACAGTCATGAGGGGATGATGCCAATTCAGTCAAACACTTAGCTGGAATTCCAATTGTAAAGTGTGGTACCATGGATACTCTTCATATGAAATTTAAGAAAAAACATTAAAATAAATAAGATAAATAAATTAAACAACAACAGTAAAAGGAGAGCTGTTATAATTCTTCTCTAGCAGGACATTAGGCTGAGTTACATCAGTGTAGCTTCCTTTTTTCCATCATTCATTTCATTTTACCCTTACCTCTTTCAACACCTCAGCAGGTTCACTGCGCTATTTTTCTGTGAGAACTATTTCTTCTTATTTTATTTTGTTTTTTTGCTTTTTGGTGAGGAAGATTGGCCCTGAGCGAACATCTGTTGCCAATCTTCCTCTTTTGTTTTTTCTCCCCAAAGCCCCAGTTGCATATCCTAGTTGTAGATCCACATCCAGGATCTGAACTGGCAAACCCTGGGCCACGGAAGCAGAGCATGCAAACTGAACCACTCTGCCACAGGGCTGGCCCCTGAGAACTATTTCTTGAAGAAATAACTTCATCATTGAAGTCAATGAATCACATCAATCATTCATTCAGTTATTAGCGAATTAATCTCTATCTTCATTATTTTTCACTGAGAACTATAAATGTACTGTGATATAACTAATGAATCCTAGGGATTCCAAATGCAGTCCTCCTTGCCACCATTGGAGAGGGCAACCTCATATCTCTCTGGTAATCAGAATCAGTTGTCTCAGACAGTAAAGCAGCCCCTTCAAAGTTTCTTGGTTCAGCTACATGAAGCGGCTAAAATGGCTTACATCCACCCTACACTAGACAGAGATTCTCTTCAAAGCTTAAGGTTTCTTTGCCTCAACTTCATATTATCCCCATGTCTTCAATGTAAAATACGTATACCTACTCTGCTAGGCATTTCTTCTCTAGCTCTCCTTATCAAAATCGAGTTTCGTCTTTTATAATTATTCTCAATGTTAACTTCAGATTGCCTCTTAGACTCTTGATAGTACGAAGACATTATCTGAACTTATAACAGTTTGTTGAGCATCACTTTATAAATTAGAGAGAATGTTTGGTCCATAGTAGACAATAATGTCATTAATACATACTGGACAGATGAGTGGTTCACACATAAAATGTGATCCTAAGCTGCAAGGGAAACTGTATATTATATAACCCCTATGTGCTGGACACATTTCTTATCATTTGATTATAATGGTGTTACATTAATTATGTTATTTGCTTGTGAACTATACAATATTGATTTTTTTAATAAACAAAACTGAAATGCAAGATAGCAAATGAATTTTCATGACTTTAACATTTACCAAGAGCAGAATGGTGACCCGAAGATACAACATCTTATTCGGTTTCATTCTCCTTTCTAAGCAATACAAAGTTGTCTGTCTGCAGAAGTGTGGACTGTTTTTTCTCTACCTTCTGCACATAACAAAACTTTATAATTTAGAGGAACTTTTATTTTAAAACCATTTTAATTCTACTCGAAAAGTGATTTAGAAATTTAGGAAGAGAACTTGGGGCTAGTGGGCTTGAGTATCATGTCAGACTGAGGGTCTTTAATCGCCATCATTTCACACAAAGGAGCCTGAAATTCCCTGAGAGCAGAAGTTTGATAGTTGAGTGATGCTTTATAAAAACTGCTGAAGCCATAAATGGCAATTCAGATATGAGCCGATAAAGAAGCAGGTAATAATTTACGACTGTGTTTTAAAACCTACATTTAAGGTAATTTCTCAAGAATTATATTTACTTTTTTTGGAGTAACTTTTATATAACCAATTCTTTTGAAAATTGCAGTTGAGAAAATAGTATTGGTGTGAACTTATTTTTATTTCATTTTAAATGGAAGTTGTAAAAGTCAATAATTATTTGGGAGAAAAGGACACTAGATGAAATAGTTCCTGCCTACATTTCAAAAGGCTGTTGGAGAATAAGCTGATGTTTGGGTCACTATCCATGCCGTAGGGAACAATCTAAAGCCGTTCACACCAGAAGAGCACATTCAAACAAAGCGATGATGATGATTTATTTTTTCAAGTGAGCTGTTGTTTCTTCATTTATTTTCTTCGCTATCAGCAGTTGAGCTCCTGCAGAGTACCTGCTTTACCTCGCTGACAGAATCACCCGGAGGGGATTGTGATGATGTCACAGTGATAAATGAAAGAAAACTCTTGAGAAGTCCTGTCACTTACCCAGAAATTTTGAGTGCCCAGAAAACCAAGATTATAGGTGGCTGCCTGGAATCTTGAGCTGGAAGATATGTTTCAACCAAGTGACTGATTTGTCGCTGATCTTTGACTGGTTTCGTCAGAAAGATTCTTCTCTGCTCAAACAAGCAGGAGAATAAAGTGTACTCAGTCACATGGTACATTCCATGCCTATTCTGAAGAATAAAAAGGTTACTCTCTCAGCAAGCATAGTAGTAACAATCATAATGGATAATTTGTACTGACTTCTTTCTATGTCCCACTCACCCACTAAGCATTTACAACATCCCTAAGAAGAGAATCATTTTTATTATTGCTATTTACATATCAGGTAAAAGAGGTTTAGAGAGGTTAAATTACTTCCTAAGGTCATCTGTGTACTAAATGAACCTTTTCTTTGCATTGGAATTATGCATATATTTTTTCTAATTCTGCACAGATTATCTCATTTGTTCTTTTCAGGTACCCATTTTAAAGTTCAAGAAACTGTGGCACAAAGAAGTTATCTGTCCTAACACGGAAAAGTAATTACCCACTTTAGGCAATTTTAATTAGTAATCTAATCTGAAATGTGTTCAAGACGGTCCCCCATCCCCACAAACAACTGGTTCACTTCTTCAAAGTGGATGTTCTCTCTTAGATAACTCATGTTTGGAGGAGAAGGCCTCTTAATCTTCAGATATCGAGTGACTGGTGAGCGGCACAGAGCCATTCTCTAGGATCAAGAGCTCTGATTGGATTTTCATCATAATTAGAGCACATCAAATGCTCTAATTATTAAATATAGGACATTGTTCAAAAATTATTTTAGTCTATATGTTTTGATTAATTGGCTTTTGTTAGTGTATATATTATACTGAGTAATGTGAATTTTAAGAATGCTAATTTTATACTTTTGGATGATGAAGGCTATAGGTTGTGGAGTAGACTGAAATATAAATAGGATAGGATAGGATGCTTCCAGCAAGCCATGGGAGAATGAGAGGACAGTTCTCTATACGGGTTATGTAAAGATGAACAAACTGCTGAGCTGGCCTGGTGGCACAGGGGTTAAGTTCTCGTGTTCCAATTCAGCAGCCTGGGGTTCCCGATTTGGATACCGGGTGCAGACCTACACACCACTCATCAAGCATGCTGTGGCAGGCGTCCCACATACAAAGTAGAGGAAGATGGGCATGGATGTTAGCTCAGGGCTAATCTTCCTCAAGAAAATTAACAACAACAGCAACAAGAAGATGAATAAACTGCAACTGTTGTAAAGAAAATAAAGCGAAAGCTAGCCGAAATACAAGTGCCCACCCTGGTAGGGAAAAGTCTCCTTCTTGTAAGAATTTTTCTCTTTGGTCTGGCGATTTTTCACTTCTACACATTTATTTCCCAGGGAACATTCAGAAAATAGGCTTTGGGAGTCTGTGATTTCTTCAAGAATAAACAAATATATCAGGGATTTGAAGCAATGGACACAACTTGAGTGGTGATATGTTAAAAGAGCATATCATTGCAAATACAGAACTCTATCACACATGTAATATAATTTAATGTCCGAAGTGATTTTGAGACAGAAGTAATTCTATTTTATTGTTCAGATGAGAAACTTAAGGCTCATATAAGGTTAAGCTGCCTGTCCTTGGTGAAATAGAACATCTGATGCCTATTTGTATCAGTCAGGGTACAGTCAGGATACAGAACCACTCCATAATTTAAATGGGAAAAAATACTATAAAACAGTCTTAAGTAGTAACAAGCCATTAATTCATAAGAGATAAAAAGAACTGCAAAGATTACAGGAATAACAGATGTAAGGAGAAGCCATTATCTCGATGGCTGAGACAGAGTGTCCAATAAAGACACAAACTTGGAGGATGACCACCCTCGACATAGCAAATGAAGACCTTGTTGGATGGGCTGTGCTCACTGAATAGTGGAGAAGATTATGGAGGTGCCACAGGCTGGGGTTGGCAAGCAGGAAACCACGCATTGTGATGCCAGAGGAACTAACTCTCTGAGAAGCTGCCCGCTGGGGTGCTGTCAAAGTTCACTGGAAGGGATTATCTCTAGATGTCCCACACACTCCCTGGCTGCTGGCTCATGCAGGAGCCAGAAGAAAGGAATACATCTGGACCAGTAAGAGAAAGACTTTTTCCTTCGATGCTCATCCTGTACTCTTTAAGAAAAGAGCATAATATTATGCCAGCTGGCAAAAGAGAAAGATTTGTAGGCTCCAGCCCTGGTATCATAAAACAGGGCAAAAGAGATTAAATGGGAATTGAAGAATAAATCGACAACTAGCAGACCATCTCATTAGGGTGTTTTATGAATCAAAGATATTAAGATATTTTGAAAATTACAAGGAGGGGTATAAATATAAGAAGGCATCATCGGTCTACTATTCAACTGTAAAATCTATGTAGCATATCAATACACTACTTCTTATTCAATATGGCCAGAAATTCATTTATCTGTGTGATAGTTAATTTTATGTGTCAAACTGAGTGGGCTAGGGAGCTACCCAGATATCTATTAAAACATTATTTCTGAGTGTGTCTGTGAGGGTGTTTCTGGAAGAGATTAGCATTTGAATTGGTAGACTGAGGGCAAAGAAGATTGCCCCTACCAATGTGGGTGGACATCATCCAATCCATTGAGGACATGAATAGAGAAAAAACATGGAGGAGGGAGGATTTAATGCCTGCTTGATCTGGCACATCCATCTTCTCCTGCCCTCAGACATTGGTATGCTTGTTTCTCTGGCCTTTGGACTCAGACAAGGACTTATATCATGCCCGCTCCCCCCACCCACCAGTTCTGGGGCCCTCAGTTTTGGACTGTGTACACACCACCTTCTCTGGGCCTCTACTTACAGATGGAATTTCTCAGCCTCCATAATCACATGAACCAATCCCTCATAATAAATCTCTTTCTGTATATCTCTACATATCCTATTGCTTCTGTTTCCCTGGAGAACTCTAATATAATCCTTTTATTTTTACTTATTTGTTTTTGTTCATCCATTAATTCACTTATATATCATTCAACAAATATTTATTTACCAACTACGTGAAATGTAGTATCATTGATTAACCAATACATTAATTAATCCTTTAATTCAATAAATATCTCAATTCCAACTATTTACAAGTCGTGGTTCTGTTTACTAAATGTTCATGGATGAACAAAATAGATATTTAAAAAATATGGCCTTCATGGCCACAAAGCATTGGCCTCCTGACAGAGGTTGTTGGAGGAGGAAATAATAAAAATAAATAAATAAATAAATAACCGTATAATATATTGATTGGAGCTAAGTGATAGAGAGAGAAATGAAGGAGAGACAGGAGGTAGGAATTCCAGGGGATTTTGCAATTTTAAATTCAGTAATCAGGGAAATCCTCTCTGAGGAAGTGACATTTGTGTAATACATTGAAGGAAATGAAGGAGGAGGCCATGGATATATTTGCAGAAAGAATAATGCAGGCGACCGAGGGAGGATTACACCTAGTAGATTTGAGGAAAAATGAGGAGGCCACTAAGGCAGGATGAGCAGAGGGACAGTGGAAGTATTTGAAGCTGGAGAGGACTTGGAGGATGAGATCATAGAGGGCCATATAGGACATACTTAGGGCTTTTTAATTTGCTCTGAGTGAGTCATTAGAATGTTTTGAGCAGAGAGTGACAAGATTTATATTCTAAAGCAACTACTTCACAATTGTATCAATAACATACTCTCTGAGAACGCAGATAGAAATGGAAAAAACATTTAAGAGACAATTATAGTAACCTAGGTAAGATATGACAGATAATTGGACTATGTCAGTAAAGAGATTGTTAACAAGTATTTTTTTTTCTTTTTAGTTAAATGATATTTATCTTGCACTCTTGTTATGCATTGAATGCTTGTGTCTTCCCCAACTTCCTGTGCTGAAATCATAGCCACAAATGGGATGGTATTGGAAAGTGGAGCCATTAGGAGGTACTTAGGTCATGAGAGTGGAGCCCTCATGAAGGGGATTAGTGCCTTTATAAGAACATGAGAATTTTTTTAGAAAAATTTAATAATAACATGGATAATATATTCACAAGGAATGAGTAAGACGGATATAAATTAAATTGACTCTCTGAAACCAATTCTTAATTGAAGCTTCGGCTTTGACTTAATGTCACACCACATTACTCAAAATCAAGATACTTTTCAAACTTTTTTTTCCCAACACAATATAGCCTAAGATTAAGAGCTGAGCTTGGAGTGAAAAGATATCCCATATCCATGGGTTGGAAGAATTAATTTTGTCAAAATGTTCATACTGTCCAAGGTGATCTACAGATGAAATGCAACCCCTATCAAAATCTCAATGGCATTTTTTAGAAATAGAAAAATCAATCCTAACATTCCTATGAAACCATAAAACACCTCAAATAGCCAAAGCAATTTGGAACAAGAACAAAGCTGGAGGCATCACACTTTCTGATTTCAAAATATATTACAAAGCTATAATAATGCTACAACATGGATGAAACTTGAAGACATTGTGCTAAATGAAACAAGCCAGTCACAAAAGGACAAATACTGTGTGATTCCGCTCAGATGATGTCTCTAACGTAGTCAAACTCATAGAAGCAGGAAGTAGAACAGTGGTTGCCAGGGGCTGGGGGCAGGGGGACATGGGGAGTTGTTCAAGGACCATAGAGTTCCAGTCATGTGAGATGAGAAAGTTCTGGAGATCTGCTGTACAACACTGTGCTTATACTTAACAATACTGTACTGCACACTTGAAAATTTGTTAAGAGGGTAAAGCTCATGTAATGTGTTTTTTATCACAATAAAGAGAAAAATAAATGTGTTTGGCACATAGTGTAACTGTATGATAGCTACAATTCTTAGGGGTAGTTGTAGCGTATTTTCAAAGCCTGTGCCCAGCCACTGTGGCTGAAAAGCAGGGGAGCAGCCAGTGGCAGGAGATGAGGTCAAAGAAATAGCCAGAAGGCAGATCTGGCTGTGCCTTATGTGGGCCCTGGGGAGAAGTTTGAACCTTAAGTGATTTCGAGCCTCTGGAAGTATAACAACAGAGTGACGTGATCTGATTTTTCACTTTATTCTCTGGTCATCTATCCCTTTATTAAAGATTTAGTTCAGTGATTCAACTCAGAGTTGTCCATGTATATATGACCCCTCACAAAGTACTTTCTGAAATTGAAATGAGAGGCACTGTGGAATTTGGCTTTTTCTTAAGAGATAGGAAAGAGACTTCTTCACTGAACTTCAGCCCGGCTGTACTTAATCTTCCTTGTGGACACAGAAGGGCCTGAAGCAAACACTGTTATTTTCAAGAAATCGTCCAACAGCCAGCTCATTGCAAATTGTCACTGTATAATCCCTTTCACAGCCATTGATACTGGCCTAAGCGTTACTCGCAATGCACTCTGAATTACGTAAAGACAAACTTTCGCTCCGGAAGCTAATTTTCTCCTGTCACAAAAATTGTCTGAAACTTGGAAATAGGCAAACAGCTCACTGGGTGTTTTTTTCAGTGCAATTCTGGGCTTGCAACTTTGATAGAATTTATATTGGTTGGGCTATTTTATAATCATGTACAGAAAGATATGAACATGCAGATTTTTGTCAGGTAGAGAGGCAAATCATTTCTTTCTGGCAGAAGGGATAACCTTACAGGTTATGGTTTATCGCCCTGATGGACATTAATTAGATTTCTAGATAATCAGGACTCTTCATATTTCTTTGTTAAATCTTCTGTATATACTTAGCTTCCCAAGTTCTCTTTGAACTGGTCATAACATTGTACTGATTCTTTTCTTAATTAATGAGTTGAAAAAAAATCTTTGATATGTGTACGTTCCTCATTTGTATGGAATAATAATTTTTCCCTTTTTGAAAATTATATTTTAACATTTCTCAGATCTCTTCTTTGATGATCAAGGCTCTTGATCAAGTTCCTTCTTTTCCTCACCCCAGGTTTCTGCGATACTTAAAACACAATGTCAAATTCAAAACTTTTTATTTTTAACGAAAAACACAATCACAGTTCATCATGATTTACAAGCACATAGCAAAAAAACAATGAAAGCAGTAGCTTCTAAAAGGAGCTGTTGCTATGGAGAGTTAATCACAGACATCCTGCATGGAGGATGATTAGATGATTATTAGAATGATGATTATTATTTTCAGTTGTCAGTTACCACCTGCTATATTGTGACACATTCAGGCAGGAAGAAGATATAAAGCCTGTTAAGTTGCCAGTCTGAAGACTTGGTGACAGTCTGCAATGCCGTTTGCTATGCAAGAGGTGGACCAGGAGGGAGGAAGAGAGAAAATTTGCTTCAATACTAGCTGAAAAAACTGCGAGTACTGGGGAATGATACCTTCTTTGTAAGGAATTTATAATCCACTGCTGTTTCCTTAGAGCAGGACAAATTTAGATAACAAGGTAGAGCTCATATAAAAGGACAGTGTCTCAAATGGTAGTGTTTCCATAGGCAGTATGGCATATATATGCCATTGATTCTCAAAATCGAGTGTTTACAAGTTCATTATGAGAACATAATAAAAAAGCAGCTTCTTTGCATCTAGTTTGAGAAAATTTCTTCCAGTAAATCTGGAGTGCGACCCAGAAATCCGTATTTGTAATACTAACCTCTGATTATTCAGATGCAGATGTCGTACCTGACACTTCAATGCTAGGATGGTTGACAACACTGATTTTCTCACTTTAATCTCAGTTCCATTTTCATGTGAACTTGAGTAAGTCACCTATCTTCTTTGTATGAGTAACATAAATAATATAGTTAATCTGCAATATATCTATATATCTATACTACATCTATCTATCTGTCCATCTTTCTATCCTCTATCTAATCTTTCTATCTATCTATATACTGACCTATCCTTATTTCAAGTCCTTGCACCATTCTGATTAGGATAACTGTGCCTCTTCTTTCTTTGATTGTCCATGTATGCAGGCTCTTTAATCTTGTCTAATTTATTTAATACTCTGCTTGGGGTGTTCTAATGATTTGGAGGGGAAGAATGAACTGACAATACTTATATGTCTATAAAATGTTAAATATCTATCTTAAGCTCCCATTGCTTTTCTGAACACTTTTTTATCATTCAACAAAACTTACCCTCCATTGCCATTGGCTTGAAAATTTGAGTCCTTTAAATGTGCCAGTTCTTTATTATGGTGGATAGTGGATGTATCTAACCATTTCCTTTTATCTGAAGAGTTGGTGTACATGTGTATAAGCACACACACAAAGCAAAATCTGTGTATTCCTAGTAAGGAATACCAAACATGCCAAAACAGCACTGATTACACCAGGAAAAATGTATTGCCAACTTTACACAGAAAACTGAGGTATAAAAAGATGCATTCCCGAGGAGGCGGGACCAAGATGGCAGAGTGAGTGGTCTTCTTTGTCTCTCCAACTTCGAATCTACAACTAATTGGACATTCACTGGTTAACAAAGGATATCCAGATAGCATCTCAAGAGGCCGGAGAGACTTGCGCTACTATACAGTGGAAGGCGGATGGACTTTCCGCCTGGGGAGGAGGTGGAAATAGGTGAAAACTCTCCAACCCCCGACCCCTGGACAGCCTAGTACCTGCGAGAGGCTTTCTTCCAGTAGACTCCCCCATAGCATCACCACGCACCCAGGGTGGGGGTGTGCACTCACCAGCAGAGTGACAGTGGAAACAGGTGACAACAGCCCTACCTAAGCCCCCCACAATTACACCTAAGCCAAGGGAGAAACTCCAGGGTTCTGCACCCCCTGGCAGGGAAAGCCTCTGCTCACCGTTAGTGGGGAGGCCCCGCCCAGCATATGGAACACCGGCAGACTCCCAGGGAGCAGATTCCCTGGCTGCTGCCATGCCCATGGTCTCTAGCTGTGCACAGGACAGTGCAGGAGGTGCCCAGACTTCCCGTGGACGTGCTTGGGGACTCAGTGGAGCTCCAGCACCCGGTTCCGCAGCCCAGGGGGAAACTCCAGGGTCCCGCACCTGCCGGCAGAGAAAGCCTCTGCTTCCATTAGCGGGGAGGCCCCACCCAGCATTCAGAACATCAGGAAGCTACCAAGAGCAGAATTCCCCACAAGGCAGTAGCCCGCCAACTGCCACCAGGCCCACGGGCTCTGGCCATGTCCCAGCCAAGGCAAGGGGCTCCCAGAGATTCCATGAGAGTGGTGTGGGGCTGGGTGGAGCTCCAGTGGAATGGCCACATGGCCCAGGGGGGAACTCCAGTTTCCCACAGCAGACTCAGCGAAAGCCTCTGCACAGCACTAGTGGAGAGGTCCTGACTGGCAATCACAAGGCTGGAAGGCCCTGGGGCAAAAGTAGCACAGCTAGGTGAGCTAACCACAGACTGCAGAAGATACCTATAGCTCTGCTGGGACCTATAGTGGACAAGTGTGATTTTGTGGGCTCTGACAGTGACAAAGCTGTGATTATAGGTGATCCTGCTCCCGGCTGCTGGGAAAGCCCATAACACCATTGCAGATCCCAAGGAGGGAGCACGTCTAGGTGGGCTGCAACAGTAGGCACCAGCAGCCTGAGGCCCCCTTGCGATTGCCCCCACAACTGACGAGGGACCCCACAGGACCACTGTGACTATGAGGAGGGGCCCAGGTCCAGTCAGTAACAGCTGACAGGGTTCCTGGTTGGTGCAGTCTAAACAGCTGCTACCCCCCCCCACACACACACCAGTTGCAGCAAGTGGAAGCAGCGACTAAACTCTATCTCTATGTGGAGGCACAAATCCATGCCATAAAGCAGTATGAAAAAATATATTAAATCTCCAGAACAGAAGGAAAATGATAAGCACCCAGAAAACAATCCCAAAGACAATGAAATCTATAACCTAAATGACAATGATTTCAAAACAGCCATTATTAAAAAACTCAATGAGTTAAAAGAGAATTCAGATAGACAACTCAATGAGTTCAGGAGCTACGTCACAAAACAGCTTGATACTATAAAGAGGAACCAATGAGAAATACTGGAGATGAAGAACACAATGGAGGAGATTAAGAAAAATCTGGACTCTCTGAACAGTAGGGTCGATAATATGGAGGACAGAATTAGCAATTTGGAGGATAGGAATATAGAAATTCTGCAGACAGAGGAGGAGAGAGAACTAAGACTAAAAAGAAATGAAGAAACTCTCTGAGAATTATCTGACTCAATTAGGAGATGCAACATAAGGGTTATAGGTATACCAGAGGGAGAAGAGAAGGATAAGGGGGCAGAAGGCCTGTTCAAAGAAATAATGGCTGAGAACTTTCCAAACTTGGGAAGAGAGATGGAACTTCATGTGACAGACGACAATAGATCTCCAAACTTTATTAATGCAAGAAGACCAACCCCAAGGCTGGTCTATAGTAGTGAAGCTAACAAAAGTCAATGACAAAGAGAAAATACTAAGGGCATCCAGGCAGAAGAAAATAACTTACAAAGGAAACCCCATAAGGCTATCAGCACATTTCTCAGGAGATACCTTACAGGCTAGAAGAGATCGGAATGAAATATTCAAAACTCTGAAGGACAAAAACCTGCAGCCAAGAATACTCTACCCAGCGAAAATATCCTTCAAATATGATGGAGAAATAAAAACTTTCCCAGAAAAACAAAAGTTAAGGAAGTTCATTGCCACAAAACCTCCTCTTCAAGAAATGCTCAGGAAGAAACTCATCCCTGAAAAATCAAAAAAAGGAAAGGGGTTACAAAATCCAGAACAAAGGAGATAAGCAGAAGGACAACAACACAAAGTAGCAGCTCTCCATCAGGAGAGGTTAGCAAAAGTTAAATAAAACATTAAAGATAAACGGAATGGAAACACCAAGAATAAATATAACCTAGTCATTTTAACCACAAACTCACAACACAAAAAAAGAAGAGAAAAAAAAATATGACAATAACAACCTAGAAGGGGAAGAGAAAAGGGATGGATGGAAAGTTTTAATTTAAGGAAATAAGAGGCTATCAGAAAAAGGACTATCTCATCTACGAGATGTGTTATACAAACCACCTGGTAACCACTAAACAAATAACAGGAATAAAGACACAAATTAGAAATAAGAAGAAAGCCAATACAGAAATTTACCTACTTGATTAGGAATCCAAAAATCATGGGATGAGAAACAAAGGAAATGCAAAAGAACTGGAAAACAAGTGATAAAATGGCAGCAGTAGGCCCCCATGTTTCAATAATCACTCTAAATGTAAATGGATTGAACTCTCCAATCAAAAGACACAGAGTGGCAGGATGGATCAAAGAACAAGATCCAACAATATGCTGCCTCCAGGAAACACACCTCAGCCCCAAAGACAAACACAGACTCAGAATGAAAGGATGGAAGACAATACTCCAAGTTAATAATGAACAAAAGAAAGCAGGTGTTGCCATACTTATATCAGACAAAGTAGACTTCGAAGCAAAACAGATAAAAAAAGACAAAGGGGGCAGTATATAATGATAAAAGGGATGCTCCACCAAGATGACATAACACTTATAAATATATACGCACCCAACACAGGAGCACCAAAATTTGTAAAGCAACTCTTAACAGAACTAAAAGAAGACATCAACAACAATACAATGATAGTAGGGGACCTCAACACCCCATTAACACCAATGGACAGATCATCCAGACAGAAAATCAACAAGGAAATTATAGAATTAAATGAAAAATTAGATCAGATGGACTTAATAGATATATATAGAACACTTCATCCAAAAACAGCAGGTTACACATTCTTCTCAAGCGCACATGGAACATTCTCAAGGATAGACCATATCTTGGGAAACAAAGCAAACATCAATAAGTTCAAGACGGTTGAAATAATATCGAGCATCTTTTCTGATCATAATGCTATGAAACTAGAAATCAACTACAAGAATAAAGCTGGGAAAGGGGCAAAAATGTGGAGACTAAACAACATGCTACTGAACAAACAATGGATTATTGAAGAAATTAAAGAAGAAATCAGATATTATCTGGAGACAAATGAAAATGAAAACAACACCATACCAACTTATTTGGGATGCAGCAAAGGCAGTCCTAAGAGGGAAATTCATTGCAATACAGGCTCACCTCAATAAGCAAGAAAAATCTTACATAAGCAACATGAAATGACACCTAACAGAATTAGAAAAAGAACAACAAACAAAGCCCAAAGTCAGTAGAAGGAGGGAAATAATAAAAATAAGAGCAGAAATAAACGATATTGAAACAAAAAAGACAGTAGAAAGGATCAATGAAACAAAGAGTTGGTTCTTTGAAAAAATTAACAAATTCAATAAACCCTTAGCCAGACTCACTTAGAAAAAAAGAGAGAAGTCTCAAATAAATAAAATTAGAAATGAGAGAGGAGAAATCAAAACAGATACCAAAGAAACACAAATGATCATAAGAAAATACTATGAAAAACTATATGCCAACAAATTGATCAACCTAGAAGAAATGGATAAATTCCTAGACTCATACAACCTCCCCAAACTGAATCAGGAAGAAATAGAGAATCTGAATAGGCCAATCATGAGTAAAGAAATAGAAACAGTAATCAAAAACCTCCTCAAAAATAAGAGTCCAGGACCAGACGGCCTCTCTGGAGAATTCTACCAAACATTCAAAGAAGATTTAATACCTATCGTTCTCGAACTATTCCAAAAAATAGAGGAAGATGGAGCACTCCTTAATACATTCTATGAAGCCAACATCACCCTGATCCCCAAACCTGACAAGGACAACACAAAGAAGGAAAACTACAGGCCAATATCACTGATGAACATAGATGCAAAAATCCCCAACAAAATTTTGGCAAGCCGAATACAGCTATACATCAAAAAGATTATACACCATGATCAAGTGGGATTTATACCAGGGACACAGGGATGGTTCAACATCCGCAAGTTAATCAACGTGATTCACTACATTAACCGAATGAGAAACAAAAACCACATGATCACCTCAATAGATGCAGAGAAAGCATTCGACAAGATCCAACATCCATTTATGATGAAAACCCTCAATAAAATAGGTATAGAAGGAAAGTACCTCAACATAATAAAGCCCATATATGACAAAGCCACAGCCAACATCATACTCAACGGACAAAAACTGAAACCCATCCCTCTCAGAACAGGAACAAGACAAGGGTGCCCACTTTCACCATTCTTATTCAACATAGTACTGGAGATGTTGGCCAGAGCAATTTGGCAGGAAAAGGAAATAAAAGGAATCCAAATAGGCAACAAAGAAGTAAAACTCTTGCTGTTTGCAGATGACATGATCTTATATATAGAAAACCCCAAAGAATCCATAGAAAAACTATTAGAAACAATCAACAGCTACAGCAAAGTTGCAGGGTATAAAATCAACATACATAAATCAGTAGCATTTCTATACACTAACAATGAACTAACAGAAAAAGATCTCAAGAACTCAATCCCATTCACGATCGCACCAAAAAGAATAAAATACCTTGGGATAAATTTAACCAAGGAAGTGAAAGATCTATACAATGAAAACTACAAGACTTTCTTGAAAGAAATTGATGACAACATAAAGAGATGGAAAGACATTCCATGCACACAGATTGGAAGAATAAACATAGTTAAAATGTCCATACTACCTAAAGCAATCTACAGATTCAACACTATCCCAATCAGAATCCCAACGACATTCTTTACAGAAATTGAATAAAGAATCATAAAATTCACATGGGGCAACAAAAGACCCCGAATTGCTAAAGCAATCCTGAGTAAGAAAAACAAAGCCGGAGGAATCACAATCCCCAATTTCAAAACATACTACAAAGCTACAGTGATCAAAACAGCATGGTACTGGTACAAAAATAGGTGCACAGATCAATGGAACAGAATTGAAAGCCCGGAAATAAAACCACACATCTGTGGACAGCTAATCTTCAACAAAGGAACTGAGGGCCTACAATGGAGAAAAGAAAGTCTCTTCAACAAATGGTGCTGGGAAAACTGGATAGCCACATGTAAAAGAATGAAAATCGACCATCATTTTTCACCATTCACTAAAATAAACTCAAAATGGATCAAAGACCTAAAGATTAGGCCTGAAACAATAAGTCTTCTAGAAGAGAATATAGGAAGTACACTCTTTGACATCAGCTTCAAAAGAATCTTTTTGGACACCATAACCCCTCAGATGAGGGAAACAATAGAAAGAATAAACAAATGGGACTTCATCAGACTAAACAGCTTCTTCAAGGCAAGGGAAAACAGGATTGAAACAAGAAAACAGCCCACTAATTGGGAAAAAATATTTACAAGTTATTTGTCAGAAAAAAGGTTAATCTCCATAATATATAAAGAACTCACACAACTCAACAACAAAAAAGCAAACAACCCAATCACAAAATGGGCAGGGGACATGAACAGACATTTCTCCAAAGAAGATAAATGGATGGCCAATACACACATGAAAAGATGCTCATCATCACTAATCATCAGGGAAATACAAATCAAAACTACACTAAGATATCACCTTATACCTGTTAGAATGGCAAAAATATCCAAAACCAAGAGTGACAAGCGTTGGAGAGGCTGTGGAGAAAAAGGAACCCTCATACACTGTTGGTGGGAATGCAAACTGGTGCAGCCACTATGGAAAACAGTATGGAGATTCCTCAAATAGTTAAAAATAGAAATACCTTTTGACCCAGCCATCCCGCTACTGGGTATCTATCCTAAGAACCTGAAATCAGCAATTCCAAAAGTCCCATGCACACCTATGTTCATTGCAGCATTATTCACAATAACCAAGTCATGGAACCAACCTAAGTGTCCAGCAACTGATGATTGGATAAAGAAGATATGGTATATATATACAATGGAATACTACTCACCCATAAAAAAGGACAAAGTCATCCCGTTCACAACAACATGGATAGACCTTGAGGGTATTATGTTGAGTGAAATAAGCCAGACAGAAAAAGACGAACTCTGTATGACTCCACTCATAGGTGGTAGTTAACATATAGACAAAGAGAACTGATAGGTGGTTACCAGGGGAAAGAGGGGTGGCGGGAGGGCACTAGGGGTGAAGTGGTGTACTTACAATATGACTAATAATGATGTACAGCTGTAATTTCACAAGGTTGTTAACTATCATAATCTTAATAAAAGAAAAAGATGCATTCCCAAGAAAATTGTTCAAAGCATCTTTCCATGCATTTCTAATAACAAGATATTAAACTAAATCTAAACTAGACTTGATTGTAGATACACTGTACTTGTACTTGTTAAGCCATCAATTCAATTTAATCTTTTTAGAATTGTACTTATAAATTTATAATACATTTTTACCATCCTTCTAGAAGTCCTTTGAGGTGAAGAGGGAAGATGGGGATTTTCTTAGTTTATAGGCAAGGATAATTAACTTCAGGAAGGATGAGTGACTTTCTCAGTTCACAAGGCTAATTAGCCTGCAAGGGGTAGAACCAGGGCTTGGAATGAAAACATATTAAGCTAATTTCAGAGTGATTCTCACTATAATGCCATGACAAAGAAGAAATGGGACCAGGGAGAAAATGAGCTTTTCATGCACATATTCCATCATTATTTATTGAGCCCTTGCTTTGTGAAACTCTGGGAATATAGCCATAGACAAAAGAGATAAAGTCCTTGCTCTCATGTAGGTGACATTTTGGACAGCCAACAAATCAACAAATAGTTGTAGAATGTAATGTCAAGTAGTAACAAATATTATGAAGATGAGTAAGGATACAGAGCTAACAAGCGATGGAATTGGGGTGGTAGAGTAGAGGTAGTATTTTAGGTAGGATAATCATTGAGCACATTTCAGATAAGGTGATAGTTGAAAAGAGCCTGAAAAGGAGTGGCCGTTTGACATGAGGAACAGCAGCCTTGGAAGAAACAAAGAGCACAGAAGCCTGAGGCAAGCTGTATTTGGGTATTTGGGAGTTCCAGGTCCAGGCCCAGCAAGGGGCCGGGG